>NC_056610.1:24880276-25074089 GCF_018340385.1 Cyprinus carpio
TAGTCTGTGTTTCACAACAAAGAGGCCGTTTGTTTGTTTGTGTGTTTGTTTGTGTGTGTGTGTGTGTGTGTGTGTGTGTGCGTGTGAGGGCTTGTGTGTTTCTCAATGACCTGTTGCCATGACGACGAGAAAATTAACACGACTGAATGACCAACAATTACACACACACACACACACACACACACACACACACACACACACACACACACACACACACACACACACACACACACACACACACACACACACACAGGTAATAATCACGGCTAACTGCAGCTTTCACTAAACCTACAGCTCAATCCAAACACAGATTTCACTGCATGTGTCTTCAGTTTGAGTAACTCTAAGTCAGACCACTTTATTTTCACATTATCTTTAAAACATTAAGTGAGTTTGTTTAAAATAGAAAAAAATCTCTTTGCATTGAATTAAGTTTATTTGACTGACTCCATCAGCAGATATTTGTTTGTTAAATGCAAAAACTCACTGTATCTTAATCTATCACAAGTACAACAATGGCCTTTTTTGTCCATGCATGATTGCGATCACAGTCATAAACAGCAAGACTGAGGATTTTCAACACAAAATCATCGCCGTGTGTGTGTTTGTTGTTGGGTTCAACCGAGCACGAAAAGAACTCAGAATGAAGCAGGAAAAGAAAGAAAAGAGTGTTGGAGGAAAAAAGGGAAGGCTTGTTTATGCTGAGCCCTCCTCTGCTGTTGTGTTTGGCAGCAGGGCTCCAACTCCCGTCTCGAACGCATGATTTCACCCTCTGCTTTCCTTCTGCTCAGTCCACGGCTCTCGCTAATGTTAATTAGTCTGTTCTGTGTGACGCTGGCCAGGGCTCGACTACACTGGATCAGAACAGTCACTACAATCTCCTCATCGTCTTAATGCGACTGATCGTGTCTCAGTGTGATCCAGACAGGTTTGGCACGCTCCCTCAGTAGGCAGCTGCTAACATCCAGTAAGACTTTATGAAGTACAGGAAAAAAAATCTAATTGCAATTTTTCCGGAAACTAAAAAAAAAAAAAATATATATATAAATAACTGATTCAGGTTTGCTGTGCTTGTTTATAGGGTTGCAGAATTTCGCCAAAATGTCAAGGTCATTAATATAAAACGTAGTAATAATAATAATAATAATAATAATAATAATAATAATAATAATAATAATAATTTATTAATAATTTAATAATGTATTGTTCATTTCATAATGTATTATTATTATTACTATTATGGCTAAATAAAAATATAAAAATTACTTAATAAAAATAAAATAAATGTTATTGGAAAAACATTAAGATTACAAAATTTAGTATTTAAGAAAAATATTAGTATTTATATTAATACTAATACTAATATTATTAATATTATCATGACTAAATAAAATATAAAAGAATATGATTAAAAATATTATTAATATTATTATATTATTATTATTATGACTAAATAAAAATATACAATTATGAAATAAAAACAAAATAAATATTATTGCGAAAATATTATAAGTACATAA
Source organism: Cyprinus carpio (assembly GCF_018340385.1). Lineage (NCBI taxonomy): Eukaryota > Metazoa > Chordata > Actinopteri > Cypriniformes > Cyprinidae > Cyprinus > Cyprinus carpio. The sequence continues at coordinate 24,881,797 of NC_056610.1, forward strand.
TTGAGTAATACTAATCTTAACTGAAGTTCACTAATCTTGAAGATTAGTACTTTAAAATGATTAACAATTTATTAATAATTTACTATTTTATTTTTACAACTGTAAAATTACAATATTAGTACTTATGGTGGTTTTAACTTCTTCATTTTTAAACGTTAACCCATCAAACTTTTATTTTGACAGAAACCCGCGAGTCTTCAAAGCTTTGGTTTTGTTAATTAGTGGCACACGAAGCCGTATCAGGATTCTGGTTTTATTCTGATTAATGGTGCAGCTCTAATGTGTTTCCTCTTCGAGACATGTTTGAAATCTCTTCTAAAACTCTCTGAGTTTCCATTTGCTCTCTTGGGTCTAGGAGAAAGATCTGAGATGTTAAAGCTTCATCTCTGAGAGAGCAAAAGACGAGAAAAGAGGAAAATAGCTTGAGATAGACATTTCTGAAATGCTGAACACAATAACATCATGTGATCGAGTGTTGGGCTTATAAACACTTTCTAAATGGCTGTATTTCCAGAGAGACGGCAGCACGTCTCTGTCAGTATCACACCTCGTCATCAGTCTGACCTCCGCTGATAAAGCTCCACTTTGTTACGGTCGCTTCCAGCGGGGCCTGATTATTAATGTTTTGAATCTGTCTGGTCAGAGGCACGAAACTCACTCCAGTGCTGCAGAACAGCGTGAGTAAAACACACTCGAGTCACATCACAGTCTGCCACCAAACCAGAGACGCACACATCTACAGAGTCAAAATGCAGCGTGCTCAAAACCCTTTTTACTTCCATAAAATTATGTATTTTAGACTCGAAACAATCAGACAGTAGATCATGCAACGCCACGCTCAGGAGACTGATCAGATGCATGCATTCAATGCAAAGTAAACAGCCATGTAGCCTTAATGGTTAAAAGTGAGTATTACAGATCTGAATATGAGTTTATTAAAAAAGACTACATATTTGTAGGATTATTGGTTAAGATTATGTACTAATATGCATGACTCAGGGGCTGTCAGCAGAAATGGAAAATCATTTCATCCCGACTAAAGATTATGAAAGTAAAACATAGATTTTTATTGCTATTAAAAACAACAACAAAAACATTGTGTCTAATTTAATACATATTAACTATGTGTATTTGCAAATGTGTGCATGAAATCTGTGTATGAATGTTTCATCATCTGTGAGTCTGCATGGACAACACTTATAAGAAACCTGAGTCTGAACTTTAAAACAGAGTCTGGGTTCGGTGACGGGGAAACACACACACACACACACACACACACACACACACACACACATTATCAGTCTTCACTTCACCCATAAATCCTCCGGATTAAAGCGCGAGAGAGACGGCCGATGAAAGCGAGGCAGGCCTATAGAAATGCAAAGAAGTGGCCTTCTTTTCGGACGAGGGAGGAATGATGGGAGATTCTCAGAGAGGAGACTTCATTAATGCACAGTATTTAACAGCTCTATGTGTGTGTGTGTGTGTGTGTGTCTCCATCCGTCAGACCTCCATTCACACACACCGACCATCAGAGAGAGAGAGAAGTGCTCATCCGTAACATTCAGAAAGACTGAAAGTCACTGTCATAAAGAGAGAAAAGAACCACAGTGATTCAGTCACTCTTCACAAACAAACGGACACACAAATGCTTTTAAAAGTTTGTAGGTCTTTTTAAAAATAAATTAATCCATTATTTTCATATTAAGGACGCACTGATTTGATGGAAAGTGCCAGTAAAGACATTTCTAATGTTACAAAAGATTATTTCAAATAAATGCTGTTCTTCTGAACTTTCTATTCATCTGTGAATCCTAAAAAAAAAAAAAAAAAAAAAAGTATCACGGTTTTCACAAAAATATTTTTCAACACTGATAATAATCAGAAATGTTTCTTGAGCAGCAAATCAGTATATTAGAATGATTTCTGAAGATCATGTGACACTGAAGACTGGAGTAATGATGCTGAAAATACAGCTGCACATCACAGAAATACATTACACTTTAACAGATATTCACAGAGAAAACAGTTAGTTTACATTCTAATAATATTTCACAGGTTTTACTGTACTTTTATCAAATAAATGCAGCCTTGGTGAGCAGAAGAGACTTCTTTCAGAGACATTACAAAATTTAACCAAACCCAAACTTCTGAAAGTTTGTGTACCAACACAACACAACACAAAACAGTTCAAAAGTACTTTCTATCATCTACATTTTTGGGATGGACTGCTCCTTTAAGGTTGGTATAAATGTTCTGATCACTGGAACAGATTCTGATGGTTTTGCGTCTCATGAAAGCAGCTGCTGCTCACATACGTGAGATTTTTCACTGCGTTTATGTTTGATTCATGAATGCGGCAGAGAAATGCATCTGAAGCATGCGACGTTCAAATAAACCCTGTAATTACAGCCAGAGAACGAAACCCAGAGTTTAACTTCATACGCAGCAGATCCTGACACAGAGAGAGACTGGAAACACAGAGACGGGTGAATCTGTTCTGTGTGTGTGTTATTAACCCCGGCGCTCTTTCTCAGGACAGTGAGCTGTAATTACTGACGTCTCTATTAATGGCTGGTATAATGGGCTCTCAGGGACCACCGGAGGAGCGTCTGTCTCTCTCAGAGCTCTCACTGATGTCCTTCAGAACAATAAACTACAGAAAACTTCACAGTGTTACTGCAGTCATCAGATACAGACAAACTGATATTCCTGATTACACACGTCTCTGTTTGCTGTTAGGATGAAAAAACAACACGTCAGCGTCAGAATAACTGAGATGACCAATATATAAGATATAAGGCAGACTTTTAATATTTGCCTTGTTTGTGACAGGAATGTTAAAATCCAGTGACAGTAAAATCCAGTGACGGTTATATTTTTGTAAACTGCTTGACTTTTTCATGTCATTTATTTCTACAGTGCTTTATAAAGCACAGATCGTTTCAAAGCAGCTTCAATCAGTTCAGTTTAATGTTGATTTAATAATAACTGAATAACTGCAAATATTGCAACGTTGGTGTCATTATCCAAAAATAGCGTATATCATTTAATGTGACGAGATAAGAAACATTTAAAGAGCCATTTTCGATATATTAAACACACAATTAAAAGTGATTACATGATTTTTTTTATTATAAAAACACAATTTACAAATTGTTCAAATGCATTACTCATTAAATTTGAACTATTTTTATTTTCACTTTCTTTATTTCCTTTCATTCCTTTAAATAAAAAGTCAAAAATTTTGACAAAAATAATGTTTAAGATTATGTAGTTTAAATGTGCACGATAAAAACCTCACACTGCAGTTAAAAGCACTTATTTCATCTTCTCTTTAATACTAAAGGTGATAGTTTGCCCATAAATGACAATCATTTACTTCCACTTAAGACATTCAGCAATCACATGACAATCAGAACAAAGTGTTTTCTACCGCTTCTTAAAGGGACAGTTCAGCAAAAAATTAAAATAGTCTCTCTCATGTTACTTCAACCCTGATGACACAGATGATATTCTGAGGAATATTTCAGTGTATTTTTGACCACAATGTACAATTAAAGTCAATGGGGTCCATTGTTGTTAAACCTCAGCGTTCTTCAAAATATCTTCTTTTGTGTGTCACAGAAGACAAAGTCATGGAGGTTTGGAATGATGTGAGGGAGAGTATTTTCATTTTTAGATGAACTGTGCCTTTAAGAAGCACACTGCAGTACAGCTCTTTCAGTAGAGTAACACTCATTCAGTCATTATTCACTGATAATCATCTTCTTTAATGTCAGTGTCCATCCTGCATGTCTTACTAATGCTTGTGCGACGTGAAACAAATCACAGCAAACCTTAAACCTGAGTTCATTTCACCGCAGGTAGAATTTATGACTTTGCTAAACTCGGCTAAAGTCGTTAAATAAAGAAGGATCACAAAATTAGTCGACTAATGACATGCAATAACACATGCATTTAATCATTGCTATATTCACATTTTAGTGAATTCAGTGCATTTCAAGCCAAACTAAACTTAAAAAAAAGGAGTTTTCCCTCAGTATTCTGTCTTGTTTTTCAGTACAAATATCCAAACATTACTAAATCAAGATACATTTACTGAAGAAGCAAAATGACAAGATAGTTTTTCTGAAAAAATTGTAAAATTAATTGAATTTATGCTTAAAACAAGAACAAATGTCTGTCAGCGAGGTCTGAAAAATAATCTTGTTTTCCCTTTGAATGAAGTTTATCTTTGTGTCACCGCCGACAGACATTTGTTCTTGATTTATTCATAAACTCACTTATTGCTTCTCCAGTAAAATTATTTTGCTTTAAGAATCTTTTGTACTGGAAAACAAGAGAAAAATACTGAGGAATAACTTTTATCTGTAATCCAGTAAACAGAGGTTTTCAGTGCTTCAGCCACACTGTATCCAGTTTACCGCACTTGTACTACAGTAAAACACTGATCTGTTTGTAATGGAGCAGGATCAGATCTGATAAAAGAGCAACAGCGTGAGCTAAACGTGCGTGCTTGTGTTTGATCACAGATACAGTCGTATAAATCCTGACGTCATGGTTTCCATCGGTTCAGGATCTGCCAGGAACGAGATCTTCTCAAATGCGTCGTGTGTTTATGCTCTGAGTCCAAGCGAATGCACGAAACTCCACTGACACACAACCAACGCGTATAGTTTCTGAGCACTAATGCATGCTGAAAGGCCCCGAATCTGTCTTTCTTCTGCTGCTCTCTTCTTGACGTTTCCCAGAGAAAACGAATCCTTTCAGAATGATGTAATACAGTCACCTAGAAATAAACCGCTGCTCATCTGCTTCACTGCAGGGTTTCAGCCAATCAGCTGTGCTGTAAATGTCATGTGACTTCACAGACAGCAGACAGGACAAATATAAGAAAAATCGACTTGTTTTTAAATTAGGTGTATTTTTCTGACCCCGGTGGCAGACATATCATCTCTATATAAACGTAATTTAAAACAAGGAACAGAAAAAAATACTTAATATCGTGCCACATTTAACAACAACACTAAATGAATCTATAACTAAGAATGTTTAGTAGATGTTTTTACTGGAAAACAAGACAGAAACACTGAGGAAGAACATATATTTTTGCAGCGTGTGGATATTCTAGGTGTTACTTCATTTTTTCTTTACACTGCAAATGTTTGACTTGTTTTACAGTAAAAATATCTAAACTTGATTTTTAAATCAAGATGCATTTACATGAAATGCAAAATGACAAGATAAGTATTATTCTCTGATAAAATGCATCAAAATGGAGTGAGTTAATGCTTAAAACAAGAAAAAATATCCAATGGAGAAAAAAAATCTTGTGTTCCCTCAAGAACACAAACTCATTTAATGTTGATAACTTTCTCAGAAAAAATAAATAAAATAAAATAAAATTATATAATATGCCATAGTGCATCTCAAGAAAATCTTGATTTAAGAATGTTTAGATAGTTGTACTCGGAATCAATAGTGCTGTCAAACCATTAATCACATCCAGAATAAAGTTTTTTGTTTATGTAATATATGTGTGTGTGTGTGTGTGTACTGTGTATTATATATTATATAATAATAATATATATATATATTATATATATCTATATACACATGCTCGTATAATATTTAAAAGAAAAATATGTGTATGTTTATATTTTAAATATATTTGCTGTATATATAAATTATCATTTTTGAATATAAATATATACATGTAAATATTTTCGAAATATATGCTGTATGTGTGTGTATTTATTATACACATAATAAATGTGCACAGTACACACACATATATTATGCAAACAAAAACTTTTATTATGGATGTGATTAATCACAATTAATCGTTTGACAGCACTAGAACACAATACAAATAATAATGAGGAAGAACATTGTTTGCAGTCATAATTCTGGCACATTCATGAATCAAATATAAACTCACTGAAAACTCATACATACAACTCACTGGGGAAAAGCATACATACAGTCCCTGTTTATAGAAACACTTCCATATTCGTGTCTTGTTTCGTCTTATTTCAGTTTGTGTGAGTGATAGTATAACTAATCCCTGTTTATAGAAACACTTCCATATTCGTGTCTTGTTTCGTCTTATTTCAGTTTGTGTGAGTGATAGTTCACTTCTGGATCAGACTCGCTCTCTGAGAGCCAAACGACTCGTCCATCCAAGAAGAATCATTTCACATTGTTTCCTCTTCCTTTATTCTTCAAGACACACACACACACACACATTAGACTTAACAAAATCACAACAACCTCATCTACTTCTTATAACTTTTTATAAGTTGTGTGTTTTTTCTTTTTTTTTTTACTTTTAGTGCTTGTGCAACATGAAACAATTTATAGCAAATCTTAAAACTGAATCCATTCCACCGCTGGATGAATTTATGGTGCTTGGGCTATGCAGGCGCTTTAAGGTCAACTGTCTGCTTGGCCGACAATTTTGCCAGTTAAACAATACTGTGAACATGCACTTTTTATCTGGCCGACAATTTTGCTCTTTGTTATATCTGGTCTGCCAGACAATTTCTCTTTTGCTCTGATTGCATGTTATTAGTAGAATAAAAACAATAATTCTTTTTTAAAAAATCCATCATAAAAAAAACATAAACAGACGTGATTTACACATAACAAGCAAAAATGCTGCTAAAGTTGATGAGTTAGATTATTTCTCTAGGGGTGCGTGATATGATCAAAAACTTATTTCATGATAACAATATACATCATAATATACTTTTCTTTGTTACCTTATTTCAGCTTTGTTATTACAAATAAGATGGCAAATTTGACTTTTTTTATGCGTTTGACAGTTCAAGCAAAAGATTGAATCAGTTCAAACTGTTGAATCCAATGAATTCTCTTCGATACAATGATTCGAAATCTGAGTAAATGAAATTAAAATGTTTTCAATGTGACTGTATATTCAAAAAAAAAATTCATACAAACAATTGCCTAACCATAGTTAATTAACTATTATAAATATTTTTTTATTTATATTTTTTGGATTTCCTTTTAATTTTAGTCTAAATTGTGTTGCATTTTCATCATTTTTAGTAGTTTTTGAATGCCTTTTTAGTTTTTAATTATAATATTTAAGTTTTAGTTATTTATATAGATAGTACATCAACTTAGACTGAAGGGAAATGTGAAATGTTGCCTAGACTAGCTGAAATAAAATGTTTATATTAGATTTCATTTCAGTTAACGTTTATTTTACTTAAAGTAATATTTGAAATGATTTTAGTTTTAGTTAACTCTAATAACCCTGAGGCAAATACATAAATGTTGAGATATATTTTTCAACTTACACTTGCATATCTCTGAACGAAGGTGTGCAAATCAAACGAATCCTCCTGCTGGGAATGGTCTGGCTCTCTCAGGACGTCTGACCCGTTTCTGCTGGTGTTAATGTGATTGATTCTTGGTCGGATCAGCACATTCCAGCGCGGGTCCGTCCCTGATACGAGCGCTGCTACGATTTACAGTCACATGCGTCCACACACACACACTGCTGGAGTTAAAGCCATAACTTATTCACCGTCAGGACTCTGCCTGCTCTCGTTTAGAGGTCAAAGGTCAGGGAGGCTTCCTGCTCCGACCTCTGGGAGTCCAGAGGTCAAGAAGCGTCCCGTGAGGTCCCGTGGGTTCTAGTGGGGTTACGACAGACGAGAGTGTTCAAAATTTATAAATACGAAACAAGATGTTTTCTCCTTAAACTCCCTTGGAGAAATTAAAACTAAAAAAAAAGTCAATAGTTACAAAAAAATTCTAAAACCATAAATAAATTCTTAAAACAAAAAAAAAATTAACAAAAAACAAATTAAAAAAATAAAACACACTTAAAAATAAAATTAAAAAACTCTAACAAAAAAAAAAATTATCAAAAAAAAAGTTGTTTTTTTGACCTTACATCTATAATAATGTATTTGTTCAAAACTTGTCCAAACTGAGTATCTGAACAAACAATTTCACATTCACAAAGCTGTGCAAAAAGAAAATAAAAAGTGTGGTAAATAGTATTAAAAAATAATTAACTTTTACTGGCAAGACACAACAGGTGCATAGGGTAAAAAATGTAGCTGATTAATCATTACATTAAGACAATTGTTTTGTATTACAGGTTTTCGGAATTACATTTAAATACACTTATGCAAATAAGTTAATTTGAATACATTTTTAGAATTGAAACATAATATTGGATAAATTCAGGTTCAAAACTCTTGTTTGATTTTGTCATATTAGAGTTAAAAGTTTTCCAGAGACGATTTTCGATTTCTCTTTTTATCACTCCATAAATCAGAAAATAATACTGTCAAGTTTCTAGGAATAAGATGTTGTATAAATAAATGTGAACGATATACAGAATAAACAAACCCCTCAGTAGAAACCTTCAGAATATAGATAGGAATAAAACTCTAAGTTTTGGTGTTTGTAAGTGCTGCTGAAGTGGAGAAAAAAACTCACAGCCTTTAAAAAGAAAGGGATTTCCACAGTGTTTTAGGAATAAAATGTTGTATAAATCAATGTGAATAAAATATGAACAAACCCCTCAGTAAAAAACTTCAGAATATAGATAGGAATAAAACTGTAAAATTTGGTGTGTGTAAGTGCTGCAGAAGTTGAGAAAAAACTTGAGAAAAAAGTTACGCATTGGAATTAAAATCTACTGTAGAGATGCAAATAGATAAAGTGTTGAAGCATCAGTCTGTCGAGGTGGAGTCAGAGAGCAAACACAGAAACACACTCACACACTCTCAGCGCTGACCGGGGGGAAGTGGCACTTAAACTACTTATACACGAGAAGACACACACACAACATGCGCAGCAAAGCACACTGGGGCCTGTGTTCACCCTCAGTGCCTTTGTTTGAAACCCCTCATGTCGTGTCCCCCTCCCATTCACTAACAATCCAGCGCCACAACAGTAACGAACACCACTAACTCCTCCTACATACAATGAGCCTCTCTTCCTCTCATATCGTCAACACCACACACAACACACACACACACACACACACACACACACACACACACACACACTATAGGCTACATACAGTGCATCCAAAAGTCTGAATCTGAGAAATTTTGTGCCATTTACAGTTCTAAATAATCAGAACGTTTGTGGAATTTAAATAAAAAATTTATTTCTCACTATTTCTGCCTTGTTTTCCAGTACAAATATCTGAACATTTATTTAAAAAAAAGCAAAATTACATAAAATATTAAGTCTTGTTTTCTGAAAAATTTATCAAAATTAAGTGTTTAGCATAAAACAACAACAAAAAAATCTGCTAATGGGTTCAGAATTTTTTAATTTTAAATAAATATGGTTACATGCACTGTAAAATTTGATGTGATCAATAAATCAGGGTAATATATGTTTCTGTATTACTTGAACTAGTGTTATTTTAGTATCATTGAGATACTATATTTTAATTAATATTTTTAATTAGATTTTTAAAATCTTTTTCTGCTTTCATATTAATTTGGTAAAATTTTTAGTTATTTGTTGTTTGTTTTTGTAATTTATATACATTTTTGTTGTGTTTTAAATATTATATTTATTAATTTCTTATTCATTTATATTTTAATTTTATTCGTTTAATTTCATCTATTTTTTTTTATTTTTTTTTTTTTCTCATTTTTGAAGTCTTTTTTAGTATATAGAACTAAACAAAAAATAAGATTTAGGTAATACAAATTTATATTAATTTAAAATAACAATAATAATCCTAATATAATTAACTAAATATAACATTTATATTACATTAGAAAATACAAATTATTAATTAAATAAAAATACTAATAAAAATTCAAATCACATTTAATAAATTCTAATCTTATGAGATTTAACTTAATTTTATTTTTATTATTATTATTTTTTTAATGTTCTGATCTGAAATGAAATACATCTCCATTAACACTGCATTTAAAGTTTCATGTTTATTTATGGAATTTTGCTCTGCAAGCGTTTATTGTAGAATGAAGCATATATTTAGTCCCTCATTCTCTCCCCAGTCCCATTTCCCCACTCGGCCAATATTCACCTTTTTCCCCATCCATGGCGCTTGTCTCTGTCTTCTGACGACCGTCCCGACCTGGACTGACCCGGCGGCCTCGTCACCCGCTCTCTCCGATCCGTCACGAACCGCCTTCCTTCCATATGTAAATGAGTGGATTGTGGTTTGGTCGTTCGACATAGTTCTACTACTCTCGCAAGTCCCTCTTTATCTGGCTGCCCAGAAGAGGAAGTGAATATGGCGAGGAATGCGAGGAAAAGTTAAAAGAGCAAACATCAAGAGCAACTTTCTGAACCCACGCGGAGAGGAGAGAGCGCAGAGATGGACAGGAGATGTAAGGCGTTTTTTCACGCTTTATAAGAAGCTCCTTTAGTTCGCTGCTAGTCCGACGGAGACGAATTGAGAGAAAAGCCGAGCCGACTGAAAAGCTCTTTCTCTGCACGCATTTGCCATGTAAAGCGCGCGCGGACAGGTCGCTGAATGCTCCTCTCGCTTCCCCGGAGCCAATGAGAACGGCAATAAAAGGTGCAAAATTCGAGATCGGCTGAACTTAAAACACGACTTTATTAAAGTGTCAGTGATCAGAGAGAGGACACAGAAGCGCTCATGTGTTCTCGCACCGAAAAAAAACACCCCAGGCCGTTACACCTCAAAAAACTTAATGACCTGCTAGAGAGCATTTACCGCTCTAAAAGCGTTGTTAGAACGGAGACTCGATGACTCACGCCTAAAGAAAAAAAAAAAGATTAATTTGCTGAAAATTGCAGGAATTTGATCTGAAACACAATAGCTTTTGTGCTGGAAGAGCCGTTGGGGAAGTTTTAGGGTGCTATTAGTCACCTCACAACGCTGGCGTTCCCGTACGGAAAGTACAAGCGAGGTCGTACAGAAAAAATCAATTAATCCTGAATATTATAAAAAATCAACACAAATATCCTACAAAAAAACTATAAACAATCATGAATAATTTCAATAAAACTAAAAATGAAAACAAATTTACTTTTAGTTAACTAAAACTGAAAACATATTTTCATTACTTGAAATAAAAAAATGTGAATCTGACAAAATCTAAAAAAAGAAAAAAATATAATTTATTTTATTTCTGCTAGTTTCTCATTTTCATTTAGTTTAACTGGATGTACTTAAATGACTAAAACTGAAAAAAAAAATCTATACAACAAAAATTTATAAAAATGACTAAAACACAACAAAATTACTAAAACTTTAACTAAAATTAACATAAAAGCAGAAAATATTAAAAGATATTCTGACTCTGAATATAATAGTATAGAAATGATACTAATGTGACACTGTATAAAATTGATAAATAGATTGAAATGTTAGTTGCTATTTGATAAAATCTTATATACAATAACTGTGGTTCACATATCATGCAAAAAATAATGTTTTTGTCTTATTTTTCAGTAAAATATCTAAACATTCAATAATAAAGATACATTTATGTGAGAAGCAAAATAAGATTATTATTATTATTATTTTTTTTTTAAATTGTCAAAAAAAAAAAAGTATGTCAATTAGGGTCAGAAGAATAAAACTTGTTTTCTCTTTGAGTTAAGTTTTAATTTAAGTTTAAGTTTTTCTAACCAAATTGGCAGATTATTATTATTTTTTTAAATCTTGTTTTGATTATAAACTCACTTAATTTTGATTTAAAAAATATCAAAATTGATTGACTTTATGCTTAAAACAAGAACAAATATCTGCCAGTGGGGTAATAATAAATAATCGTGTTTTCCCTTTGAATTAAGTTTCTTTTTCTGACCACATTGGCAGACATTTGTCATTGTTTTAAGCAGAAACTCACCTAAAAACACATAAAAAAATCATAATAAAATCAAAATAACTCATTCAACAAATTTCACCAAAATTAAAAGAATTTAAAAAACTTTTACTATATAAAAAGAAAAAAAAAAACAAAAATACTGAAGAAGAACATTATTATTATTTGTATTTTTTTTTGCAATGTAGAGGTTTTATTGTAATTGTTTATTTCATACTATAATATTTCATATGTTTTATGTAAAAAAAGCACATGTATGTCATGAACGAACGAAAAAAATCACATATTCTCTCACACACATCCGTCGAAAAAAAAAAAATAAAAAATGATTGATTATTCTTTGCACAAATCATCATATAACAAGTGCACAAGTTAACCACTTCATATTAGTAATATGGGCTTTATGGTCACTATATACATTAAGCTGTCCTAAATATCAAAGAAAGTCGAGAACATTTGGAGAATAACATTGATATTTAAAGTACAGACTCATTCCCACCCAAAAACTCATTGTTTTCTCTTCTAAATGTGGTACGTGAAAACGCCGTGGACAGAATGAATGGACATCCGAGGATCTGTAAAATGGGAAAACAAACTCACACAATAATTCTTCACGCTAAGAGAAAGAGCGAGAAAAGGGCTTGAGAATATCTTGCAAGCATAAAGATCAAACTCTTTGTGGGACGTCCTGGGGTTTCTCCGCTCTCCGTCAGCTTTGTGTAATTAATGAGTTTCTGATTTATGCACATAACTAACAACAAACAACATCATAAATAAAAAGCAGCTCTAATGACGCTCCTCATAATTACACAAATGAGAGTCATAACGAACAGGAAAAACAGATGAAACGCGTCAACATCTCTGGAATTATAAAATATGTCTTCAGTCTTTAACATTATATTGTTGTTTATGATGAGACGTGATTAAAGGCGACTGCTCCATAAATCCAAAGACAGAGGGATGATTTCACTAAAACCAGCAAACACACTGCAGAAAATAACAGAGATCTGGCAGCTGCTGCTAAACACAGCACAGTGACACAAATAAACACGCTAGCAACGCAACATCTAAACTCTTTATTAAATATCAGACCCTCTCAGACCGCGGGAACAACGTCCAACACTAATGTTTGCTGAGAACAAGCGCTCCAGTGAACATTTAAAAGGAATAATTCACGCAGAAACCAAAAGCCTGTCATCATTTTCTTACCCTTACATTGTTCTTAACAGTGTTTTAAGAAACACTATTAGATTTTTTATATTTTATTAATATTTTAAAAAATATTGCAAAATATTTTATTAATATTCTAGAGTTAGTTTTTATATTTCTAAAATGCATAAGTGTATATTTTTATATTTTCTATTTATTAATCTATTTCTATTTACATTTTAATTTTAGTTAAGGTTTTAGTAACGTTGTTGTGATTTTTGGCATTATTATTAGTTTACATTTCTTTTTTTTCAGTTTTAGTTTTAGTTGTTTTAGTAAGTTAAAATGAATAAAAATGAGAAGAATTGCCTTGGCAAGCAGCTGAAAAGATTAAGTTACATTATTTGTAAATATTTTATTTTGGTTAAAGTTCATTTGATTTCAAGTGTGACAATTATTATTATTTTTTTATTTTTATTTTTAAATTTTTTATTTTATGGTTTTAGTTTTAGTTAACTATAACCCTGGGTTATAACATCCGTACAAGATGTTTAGCAGAATGTAAGTGAAAATGAAAAGAAAAAATATAAAATGTTCCTTATACGCTGTAGTTAAACATCTTTTATGGATTGTTAACATCAAAGCGGTCATCTCCACAAGCCGTATTTAATTATTTCATGAACAGAAGGCAAGGTTTTCATTGAATAACAACATGAAAGTGTTAGTAGGGATTTAGAGCGGCGCACAGTCATAAAAACTGCTGTTGAGTCAACGAATCTTTGATTGACGAAAGCACCTCAGAGATTCGGCTAAACATCTCCTTCTGCTATTGACTCGAGAACGAAACTCATACGGGTTTGGAACGACACGAGGGTGAGAAAATAATGACTGAATTTCCATTTGGGCTGAAGTAACCCTCCAAACAGAGCTGCGATATTGAGTTATCTGAGTGAGCACATTCGAGCATATGGAAGACATTAGCATCTGCAAGCAGGTTTCTTTCGCTCCAGCACTAATTTTTCGAGGCTGTTTGAAGGATTTAAAGACACACAATCCTGGCGACTATGCAAACGCTGAAATAACATTCGTGGCTAATACAGTCACACACACACGTAATGCGCAGGTCAGACGACAGATCAGCTCCAGATGAGCAATAACAGCCGACACACACCTCAAACACCTGAAGCAGGTCTGAGATCAGGCTCAACGAGCAACACATGGAAACCCATCCAGACGCGAGGAGGAAAAGCTAGCATCTCAGGTTACGACTCACAAATTGATAAGAACATACAATCTGAGGGTTACCAGTATGAACCCATTGGAATGAATGGAATTTAATTAAATCCCTTTGAATTTATAACTCATGACTGCTCCAAAACAGTCCAAATTTATCAAACCTACATATTTCTAACAAAACAACATAAATATAAGTTTTCAAACAAAATAAACTCAGTTTACATGCATAAACTTTCACTTTCAGATGAAAAAAGTGATAATTTTTCATCCTGCAGAGGTTCATCAGGAGATCAAACATATTTACATCAACAAAAAAAAATCAACAAAAAAAGTGAGAGAAAATAATAAAACAACTTCTATAATAATTAAAAAAAAAAAAGTATTTTTGACACCTAATGGGTCTCCATACATTCATGGGTCAAAATATCTCCTAAAAAATAAATTGAAAAAAAAAAATCTAAAAATAAATAAATAAATTAATTAATAATGTGTATTTAGAGGATCTTAAAGCATTTTCAAAGTGTTGTTCTCTTACTAAAAACTACGTTTTTTTCTTTTTTTCTGTGCACCCAGTTAAACCTGACAGACACACTTCATGTGTCAGTGAATGGAAACGTGAGAATAACGTAGAAAAATAATCGTCTGACCACAGGAGGAGACTTTAGCATGCATCTGGTAGCTGTGGCTCTGCCCGCAGAGAGGCATGATGGGAAATAATAAGCATGTCATGGTTTGAGTCGCATGGCTGTCAGTTGTCCCATACACACAAAGGCGACACGCAGAGACGACACACACACACACACACACACACACACACACACACACACACACACACACACACACACAAACAGTTCACAAATACTCCCGGCCGTCTCACTGTGAACCACACAAACGCCTGTCAATTCATAATCTCGAAGGACTGACCGAACACAAGTACATATTGGGGCTGAGAGATCGTTCAAAATAAAACTGAAATTGCGATATGGCTCAGTATGATTCAGCGAAATAAACACATGCACACTGTGTTTCAGATCACAGCACTGTGTTCATTTACACGTGAGCAGCTCATGATCTGGTGCTTTCTGTGTCTCAGGTCTCTGCATCTGCTGTGAATTTGGCTTTTATTACACAAAGGTGACCCGTCATCATCATCATAATAATAATAACAACAACAATAATAATAATAATTATTAGCAGTATTATTATTAAATCAATTTTTATAATGATACATAATCAAATTAGAATTAAAAAAAAAATTGTTAATTGAAATAAAGCTTAAATAAAATTAGATAAAAATTGCAATTATTATAACTCATTGTAAAATTGCACAGTACAAAAGCATTATTGCACTAATAAATTTTCTTATTTTATTTAATGTTTATTTAATTATACAAATATGCATTATATTTGTAAACAATTATGCACAAAGTCACTTCCTGAAGCCTGACCCACAATTAGTGCCGCAAACACACACATACATCACTGTCAGCCATCACACACTCTCTCTCTCTCACACACGCACACACACACACACACACACACACACACACACACACACACACACACACACACACACACACAGATCCACAGACACACACACTCACTCACACAGATCCACAGACACACACACACACACACACACACACACACACACACACACACACAGACAGACAGACACACACACAACACACACACTCACACACACACACACACACACACTCACACACACCACACACACACACCACACAACACACACACACACACACAGACAGACAGACACACCACACACACACACACTCACACACACACACACTCACACACACACACACACACACACACACACACACACACACACACACACACACACACACACACACACACACACACTTCTCTCTCTCTCTCTCTCACACACACACACACACACAAACACCACACACACACACACACACAAACACACACACTCTCTCTCTCTCCCTCTCTCTCTCTCTCTCTCTCTCACACACACACAATACACACACACACTCACACACACACACACACACACACACACACACACACACACACACACACACACAGGCAGGCAGAGAAAGACACAGTCATGCTGAGTTTGTAAAAGTATAACACAAAAACTCAAAAACACACGCAGCTGTTTTCAATTACGCAGCCAAACACACAAACACATGCGGCTGCCGCTGCTCCTGCACTGTCTGTGTACGACCACCATTCTCCGACTCTTTACAATCAGACTATTACAGCAAACATCCGTTTCTATGAGCACAAACAAAATCAATCACTCATCACACAACAAATAAAAAACAACAAAACAATATAATAACTGACTTCAGTTAATTAAACCAACAATAAACACAAAAAAAAGAAAAAAATCATGTTCTTCCGCAGGATTTCTGTCTTGTTTTCCAGTACAAATATCTGACCAGTCTTAAATCTGGATACATTTACTGAAGATGCAAAATGACTTGAGATATTAAGTCTTGTTTTCTGAGAAACTGATCAAAATTGAGTCAGTTTTGGCTTAAAACAAAATCAAATATCTTCCAATGAGGCCAGAAAAATAATCTTGTTTTGTCTTTGAATTAAGTTTATTTTTCTGGCTCCACCGACACATATTTGTTCTTGTTTTAAGCGTAAACTCTTTTCATTTTGATGCATTTTTCAGTTGATTCAGTTGATTCAGAAAACCAGGCTTAATATCTCAAGTCATTTTGCATCTCCAGTAAAATGCTTGATTTTTTCTTGATTTGTCTTTCTGACACCACTGACAGACATTTGTTCTTGATTTATTCATGAATTCACTTCATTTTCTCACGCACTGCTTCTCCAGTAAATGCATGTTGATTTAAGCATCTTTTGATATTTGAACTTGAAAACAAGACAAAAATACACGATTTTTTGCACTGTATTAATACTCATAGTGATGTGCTCAAACCTCTAACACTTCAGGTTCAAGTTTAATACTTACTGTAGAATTGAAATGGATGGGAACTGTAATTTAAAAGTAAGGAAGTAGAATTAAATTGAACTGAAAATCGAAGAAATTCTTACAATGTAATTTTTAACCAAAAAAGCTAAATCTATCAAGACAAACTATACATTTTGAGACAACAATACCTTGTTTGAAAGATTAAAAAAAAAAAAATTAAAAAGAAAACTTTAGTGGACCAGGGTGGAAAACACTTCATTTCCCAGAATGCATCAGCTGTGCGATTCTTCCTGTCATCTCAACTTCCTGTGCATTGTGGCCTATTCAATTCAAATTCCAACTCATGAACTGAAGGAAAGACAGATTTTCTCAAGATATCAAAGTCTCAGTATGAACTCAAAGATTTCTCATCGAATAATCTGAGCTGCTCTTTATGGGGGACATTTATGCTCCTCATATTTTGTGCATTAATTGTTAGCTATTATATTTTAGTAATTTATATCTTCACTATAAACCGACTCACAAATGTATCAAAGACTCTTTCAGAATAACAGAAGTTGTTGATGGAAAATTTTATTACAGATAAAACCATAAAGATGTGACAAACTCACTGACATATTCTCAAAACTACATTTATGCTTTTAGCAGATGCTTTTATCCAAACACTAAACCAGTGTTTTTGTCTTGTTTTGCAGTAAAATATTTGTATGTTTTTAAAGGAAAGATTAATTGCATAAGACATGTTTTCAGAAAAGAAATCTTAAATTGTTTATTTTTCTTACCTCAATGCCAAATTGTTGTTAGATTTATACATAAAACAGTTTAACTTTGGGGTAAGAAAAATACACATAATTTAAATAATTGAATATTTATTTTCTGAAATGGGTTTATGTTTAAAACTAGGGGAAAAAATAGGCTAATGGCGTAATACACCATTTAGGATTTATTATTTGAAAACAGTCCTATTGTCTTATGCAGTTAATGCAATAAATGTATCTGCAGCTTCAGACCAGGGTTATTATAAAAAAAAAAAAAAATTATAAAAAAAAAATTATAAATACTTTAACAAAAATTAAATAGAAACTAAATATAAAAAAAATCAAACTATTAATGAAAATAAAACAATTACACTGATAATAAATAACACTGATCATAGTAATTTAAATTCTCTTGAAATGCAAAATCCCATGCATTTGTGTGTGTTATAGAAAATGCACTAGTTGTCCATTCACTTACAGTCTTGTTCAGCCAAACTGTCAACTATCTGACTGACATGAAAGTGTTGTGTTTTGTGAAAATCCTAACTCAAACATGATAATGAGAGGAACAGTATGCAGGTGAACTCAAGCACATCAGCTGCATCAGTTTAAACTTTCTCCACACCTTCAGCACAACACAATCCATCCCTGATTTCAGTGATTCACTTTCTCAAAACGCTTTCAGATGCAGTTCAGAGTAAACAAACCTCACTGCGAGAAACAATAGCATGCCATTACACTTAACCCATTAATGTGAGTTACTCACACAGTCATTCAGAGGAGCACACAGTGCTATTTTCATGTAAAACTTAGTCCAATAAACTTTATCTACAACTGAAAAATAACTTTTTACAGTGCAAAAGTTCACTTTATTTGCCTGCTGTGAGTTATGTCTTGTTTAACTTTAACCAGACTTCCTCCTGCCCTCAAACCCAAACACATACAGTGACTCGAGTGATTCTGATTGGCTACAGAAGCTCACACAGACACAGGTGTGACGTACACACAGATACTGAGCCTAGATGTTCATGTCAGATGCAAACAAAATGTATAAACATATTAAATTTCCATGTATGAAATATATTATCATATGAAGCAAAAAAACATACTTGAAACCTATTCAAAATGTTTATCTATATGTAACATAATACTCTTGATACAAGGTGATATATTTCATATATTACATTTCCAAATGGGATGATCAGTTTTCCTTGTATTTAGTAAAACATCATAAATCCTAAAATCAAATACAATTACTTGAGAAGCAACCTTTTTATAAGATACCGAAACTTGTTTTATTGTTTCTTCTTCTTCTTCTTCTTCTTTTTCTTTCAAGCATCAACTTAAGGTTGCATGATTTCTTAATTTAAGGATGTTTTTAGTGGCAAACAAGAGGAGTACTAGTTAAGAAAACAAGTTATTTTGCATTGAAACTGTGAAGCCAAACAATCACAAAAACACACAAACACACAATTGACTTCCAAATGGGACATTACATAGACTTCTAATGTTACATACAGCTACTTATACATACTACAGAGCAACTCTAACAGAAAACTTCCTGTATTTTTGCATTTCTAAAAGACTTACAATTGAGGACCTCATTTTTCCCCTGAATATGGTTAAGTAGGTACACACACACACACACACACACACACACATAGTTTGAGCAGCTCTAATGTCACCCACATCTGCTTTCATTGTCACTGCTGTACATGATCTTCACTTCACATGGAAACTTTCACACAACCTCAGATGAGTTACTTCAGCACACCGTTAGCTGACACAAGCGATGACACCCCCTCACAAACAAAGCAAAGCAAACCCAAACCGTTTTGGCTTCAGTTACACTCACTCTCTCTCTCTCAGAATGGAGAGCAACGCCTCTCGGGAAGCTATTTTCAAGACTCTAACACAAAGCACATTTCATCACAGCAGCAGAGAACGAGAAAAAAAATCCACTTTATAAACGCAAATCATCAAGCCTGTAATAATATAACATTTTCGGTTCCAGTTGAAATTTCCAAAACACACACATATATAGAATCACATTTGTTTTTCATTTGAGCAGAGGCCTGTGCACACAAACCCACAAGCCCAGTGTAGAATTTCATCTGGTTCCTGCAGCCGAGAGTTTAACTCTATCCCTCGAGGGAGAGTTTAGCGGGAGCAACGCAGATGCGTCGCAGTGTACCAACTGAACGTGCGGATAAAGTTTCACTTTTAGAGATTCCTCCTCTTACTCCACTCATCCCCCTCTGAAAGGAAATTTCTATTCACTGAGACTTAGAGGGTCAGCTGAATTTAATGGTCACTTATTGCCTGTTCAGGCAAAGCTGGTGGCACAAAGCAGGGTCTCACAGACCACCCTGCTCCGACATCGCCTGAGGCATTCAAACCCAGGCTAATTCCTCTGCTTACTCGGTGGGGGACAGGTATCTCAGACCCACACACGGATCTCCCCCACTCATTTCCCTTATACCCTGCATTTACTTGGCCAGAGAACTATTACAATAAGAAAGAAACAAACAATTCCATCCTGTGGTTTCGTATTTTTAATATCTGCAATCGCGCTGTCAGGGCATCTTTTTTGTTGAATTTGTCTCTGCTGATAACAGAGATTAGTTCAGTCGCAGCGGGAACACAAAGCAGCACATTTTACCCAGGGTTCCCCTCTCTCTGCAGAGCGAGCGCTACGCTCTGAGATTAAGGCCTGCACTCTCTCCGAGCTGAAACAATACCGCTAGCCTGCCAAAAAACAAAGCCCACAATCTCAAGTGCAAAGCAATTTATACTTAATACAACCCAGATCGTCTAAAAAAGAATGGGGGGGTTTGGGGGGGCAAGCAGCAACTTTAGTAATGCATGTGGTTATCCAACACTCGCTCATATTCTCACTCAGGTTTTTCCACCACATTCACACAAATGATTTAAGCACATGTTTCAGAATATTTTCCCATAGATTTCCTTTCACACAATATGCAAGAGCCATCAAAATCACTGACACCTCCCCAAAAAAAATTTACTCACCTCTGCATGTTGTGTTCTGGGCTGGCTGGCGTCGGCTTCGATGGCGTACACGTCTATCAAGTAGAGGTCTGAGCCTTGCTCCCTGTCCAGTTCTGCAGCTGTTTGGATCATCCCAGAGTGGCGGCCGATGGTGAAAAGCCGGCCTGCGGCCTTCCCTCCGCTCCGGACTGAAACAATAAAAAACTCCACTTTGGTGCCGGTGCCACGTGGACTGGAGGCATCCAAAGAGATGACATTGGTTCCAGGTGGTTGGCCCTCCTTTAGAATAGTGATGTATTTGGGTTGGGAGAAGACCGGGCCATCTGAACCTTGAAGGATGATGGTCAGCTCCGTCCGTGAGGTCTTGCGATCCGTGCCGTGATCCGTAGCGGACACGGTCAGACTGTAGATGAGCTTTGAGGGAACGAGTTGAGAGGCTAGTCTGATATCTCCGCTGTAGCGGTCCATGATAAACGTGTCTGAATCTCCTCTTAAGAGTTCATACTCCACCTCCCCGTTGGCACCCTCATCGGGGTCAAAAGCCACTACTGTTGTCAGAATGGAGCCGATTACTATGTTGGATTCTGCCACTAGGGCATTCTGGGAGATAAATACAGGTATGTTGTCATTTTGGTCTGTCACCCATATAGTAACGTTTTTCAGAGCAAAACGGCGGAACTCGACCGGCACAGCCTGGTCGGTCGCTTTGATGGTCAGCTCAAAAAGGTTGGAGAACTCTCTGTCTATTTCCTTGTTCGTAATTATCACTCCAGACGTGGGGTCAATGCGGAAATGCCCACCCCTAGGAGTCTGCATGGCAATGGAGTACTCCAGCTGGCCGTTGATGTCGGCATCCGTGTCGTGAGCTGTTATAGTCATGACGGAGGTGGAGAGCGGAAGGTTTTCAGGGATGGATTTAAAAATGTCACCTGGTGTAAAAACAGGAGGGTTGTCATTAAAATCTCTCACATGAATGATGACCGGAATGGTGGAAGACCTGGATGGCCTTCCGCTGTCTTTGGCTGTGATATTGAGTTTGTATAGCGACTGTGTTTCGTAATCCAGTTTTTTGACCAGGAAAATGCTGCCAGTGTTGGGACTGATGCTGAAAGTCCCGTGGTTGTTGGTGGCGGAGATGCTGTATGTGATGTCAGCGTTGGATCCAGAGTCAGAGTCTGTGGCGGTTACAGAGGCAACCAGCTCTCCAATCCGCATGTTCTCCAGCACATCCACTGTGAGAATTGATTTGGGAAATGATGGAGAGTTATCATTATCATCCAGAACACTGATGCTCAATACACAAGTGGATGACAGAGGCACAATCCCAGAGTCCTCCGCCATAATTTTGAGGGAGTAAAAGGGTGTTGTCTCGTAGTCTAGTTTTCCCACTAGAGTAACTTGACCAGAAGTGCTGTCAATGCTAAACTGTTTCTCCTCATTTCCCTCCATGATGTCGTAGCGAACAAGGCCGTTTTTATTTTCGTCTACGTCTGAGGCCAAGACTCGGAGCAGCTGCGTCATGTTCTGGGCGGATTCTGAGATAGAGGCCTGGTAAATGTCTTTGGTGAATTTCGGCGGGTTGTCGTTGATGTCCTGTATGTACACTTGAACTTTGGCCTGGTCTTTGAGAGGCTTGGGAAGGCCCTGATCAGAGGATACGACTGTGAAACTGAACACCGCGGCGCCTCTCTGTCTCATGAGAGATTCGCGGTCGAGCTGTAGTGTGCTGGTCAATGCGCCTGAGATAGCGTTCAGCTCGAAATTTGGCTGCGGCGTTTCAAAGGAGTAACGGACCTCGCTGTTTGGCCCAAAGTCTTTGTCCTCAGCGAAAACCAGCCCAACAAAAGAGCCTCGCTCCTGCTCTTCTTCGAAGTGGAACACATAATTAGTGCTGTTGAAAAGCGGACGGTTGTCGTTGACATCGTCAAGAAGAATTGTCACATTAACGCTGGCGCTTAGTGGCTCGACGGCTCTGTCTTTGGCCACCACTAATAAACTGTACCGATCTTGTACTTCTCTGTCCAATTCTGCCTTAATATAGAACTGCCCGTCAGGGAAAATCCCAAAAACGTCATTTGTGTTACCGCTAACGATGTCATACACAATTTCCCCATTGAGTCCAGAGTCTTTATCGCTGGCCTCCACCTTAAAAAAGCGACTATTAACGGGCTCGGATTCTAGAATGGTGACTTCGTAAGAGAGCTGGTCGAAAACTGGTGCATTGTCATTAACATCATACACGCTGATGGTGAGAATGAGGCTGGAGGTGCGCTGAGGAACGCCAAGGTCAGAGGCCACGACCTCCACTTGGTAGGAGCTGGTGGTGACTTCTAAGGGGCCAGTGAGTGTGATCAATCCATGTCTTTCGTGGATATGAAACAAGCCTTTAGCGTTCTGTTTGAGGCTGTATTTGACCACACCATTGGTCCCCTCATCAGGATCCGAAGCTTTAGCCTGGAATATTTGGTGACCGGTGGCCCAGTTCTCCACAGCACTGACATGCTCGACATTGTGAATGAAATGAGGTGCGTTATCATTCAAATCCTTCACTGTGATATTAACTAGCGCTTCCCCTGTAACCTCCCCACCTCTTGCAATCACCCTGAGTTGGTAAAACGCCTGCTCTTCTCTGTCTATCAGCCCTGAAGCTGTGATCTGCCCTGTGCTGCCTTTGATAGCAAACAGACCGCGCTGGTCCCCTGATGCGATCAAATAAGTGATATTTGTGTTCAGATCTACCGTGGTGGCCGACACGGTGCCAATAATGGTGTCAACAGCCACGTTCTCAAACATAACAAAGCTGTACTCTTTCTGACTGAAGACGGGCGGGTTATCTTGTGTGTCTACAACAGTGACTGTGACTATAGCTTGCGTGTTTGAGCGCAATCCGCCTCCATCCGTCGCAGTGACCTGCAGCTGATAAGAGGTTTTCTCCTCTCTGTCGAGTGGCACTAGAGTCATGATTTTACCAGAGTTGCTGTTGATGTGAAACTTGTAAGAGTCACCAGCAGTGATGGCATATTTTACAGTGCCGTTGCGGCCAAGGTCAGGGTCGGAAGCTGTTACAGTAGTCACAAATGAGCCTGAAGGCTCGTTTTCTTTGATATTGGCAAAATACTGCACAGGGTAAAACACTGGGCTGTTATCATTAGCGTCCTGCAATGTGATATTGACTTTGCAGATTGAGTAAAGGGGGGGCGTGCCTGCATCTGTGGCTTTGATGTGCAACAGATAGAAGCCCTCTTCTTCTCTGTCTAACTCTGTGGCTGTACTCAACCTGCCCGATATTGCATCTAACCTGAACTTATTCTGAATGCTCACGGGGGTTTCAGGGTCAAATGAGAATCGAACCGTGCCATTGGCACCAAGATCCGAATCTGTGGCAGACAGCACCACAAGCTCGGATCCGGCTGGTGAATGCTCAATTAATGAGATGTGATATGTGCTTTGAGTGAAAGTGGGGATCTGATCATTAACGTCGTTGATATTCACTATTAATTTGGTGTAGGAGATTTTCGGCTGCAGGCCTTGGTCTTTGGCACTGATATTCAGCACTATTTGAGAAGCTATTTCCCTATCGAGCTCTGCTGCGCTGGTAACCAAACCACTGTTCTCACTGATGGCAAACCAGCCCAAACTGTTTCCAGACACCAGTGAGTAGCGGAGATTGGCGTTCTGCCCGGAGTCTCCATCTGTGGCTGAGACCCCTTTAATGTAGCTGCCTTTAGGAATGTCCTCGCTGATGTCTACTCTATACACAGCTTCCTGAAATATGGGTGGATGGTCATTAATATCGTTCACAAATATAACCAGACTTGCAAAAGACGAGCGAGCGACAGGCCTGCCGTTATCTGACACTGAAACTGTGAGGTTGTAGGAGGAGATTCGCTCTCTGTCGAGCACACTGGCTACTTTGATTAGGCTCAGATTGGGGACGGGTGAACTGTGGACTTCAAAATGTCTCTGTTCGTTTCCACCAAGTATAGAAACTGAAATATTACCGTTAGCTGTGGATGAATCTGAATCAGAAACTGTTAATAGTGCCACTACGGTGCCCACCTGTGCATTCTCATCCACCGAAGCGAATTTGGATGTGGTAGGGAAGTAGCGAAATTTAACTACGGGGTCATTGTCATTCACATCAAGCAGTTTTATAGTCGCTTCTGACCTGCCTGAGAGAGAGGGGACACCGTTGTCTACTGCATGGATAGTGAGGGAATACTCCTTCCTGGTCTCATAATCCAACCCCTCCTTTATAATCACAGTCCCAGCCTTAGGGTCAATCTGAAAAGGAGTTCCTTCATCTAAAAAATATGTTATATCAGCATTTGCGCCCTCGTCCAGATCTGCGGCTGTTATTTGGAGAACACCAGAGCCAATGGCAGCGTCCTCAAACACACTGGTCTGGTAATGATCCTGGTCAAAAGCAGGCGGGTTGTCATTTATATCCTGAATGGTGACGTTTACCTGCAGATACCCAAATTTTTTAGGCTCTCCTTTGTCTTCCACTTGGATGAGGAGTTGATAGAAGGGGGTTAATTCTCTGTCCAGCCCTCCTGTGGAGACCAAGTGCAGAAAAGCGCCCTCTCCGCTCGGATTGACGGTGATATCCAAGCGAAACTTTCGGTGTTCGTTCCCGCTGACGATTCGGTAGGTGGTGTGATCCACTCCGTTACTCCCGATGTCCGAGTCTGTCGCGGTGTCCAGAATCACCTGACGTCCGCTGCTCGCGTCCTCTTTGAACGACACCACGATCGACGCGTCAGGAAACACCGGCGCGTTGTCGTTAATATCCAAAACCACGATGCGCACCTCGGTGGGGTAAGTGGGCTGACTGGACAGAACCACCACATTGATGATGTTACTAGGCAGAACTTCTCGGTCGATCACAGAGGACGTGTAGATGACGCCCGTCGTGGCGTTGATGGAAAAAAGTTTGTGGTGTTCGCTGAATCTGTAAGTAAAGGAGGGTTTGGTGTCGATGGTGCCCACATATGTCCCACCGGGCTGCTCCTCCAGAACCTCAAACTCCTGCCGAACTTGACTGGATAAAGAGTAACGCGATAAAGTCCATAAAACAAATAAAATGAGGTGCAAAGTGTCTAGAGATCTACCTGAAAGCGCCATGATCACAGATCCAGTCAGGATTTTTCCGAGCCTGATACATTCACCTCAGACTTGCAACATTGTATCCAAAAAAAAAAAAAAAAAAAAGCGCCGATCAAAGGAAATGTATCCAAAGCGCGCTTGCCGATTCAAAGAAACTTGAGGTAAAGTTCCGCTAAAGAGTTCATAGAGAGTTGTAGATCCGAGGGGATATCCTTAAAATCCGTTTTAGGGAGGAGAAAGGGTTCATTCGCTGTAAAATCCTGTCAGAATTAATCCAGCAAAACTTCGCGTTCTTCTCATGATGATGATGATGGTGATGATGATGGAGTTTCCATTGTGAGGAAAAGGAAAGTTCGCTGCGATTAAATCCTCCGATGAGAGTCTTTCCTCCAGGAACTAAAGTAGCTCTGATGTTATCCCTGTGATTCTGATACGGGATGTCCCGTGGAATAACGGTGACCAAACTTCACTTTACTGCCCTGACAGAGAACAAAAGCCCGACTTGAGAAAACTCCCGCCCTCCTGCCCCGTCATTGGCTGTCTGTGCATGGCCCCGCCCCTCTCTGGCTCCTAGTTCCATTGTAAAGTCATCTACTCGGCTGCTGATTGGATGAGGCGGATGTCAAACATCGCGTAGACTGACTATTATAACAGAGCAGCGCTCCAGGTATTGAATGTACCGTTATGTGCCCACAATAACACCAGCCGCTCATTTACAATCATACCCCCCCACCCCCTTTTTAACTCTTTATAAGTGTTTGAATACATTTTTTTTTTTTTTAGCATATCTGTGATTGTTGTATGTAGTTCGTCACAAGAATTATTTGAATATGTCAGTAAGACCTTTTTTCTTGCTATTTATTTTTTACTTGATTTAAAGTCCAAATATCTAAACATTTTTAAATCAAGATACATTTGCTTGAGAACCAAATGATTTAGCATGTTAAGTCTTGTTTTCTGAATGAATGAATGAATGAATAAATGTATTTACACTTAATACTTAAAACAAGAACAAAATATATGTCAGTGCAGTCAGGAAAAAAAACGTAATTGCGGTGTGTCTGAAGTTCCTCATGCTCTTTTAGGAAATGTATTAAGTTTTATTAGTTTATTAGCACGTTTCAGATGCAACAGTTTATCAAGGAACGCCTATCCGCAAAATCACAAGTGCGTAGCGCCATCTAGCGGTCATGCAAAGTAGTTTATCTGAGTAAGTCCAGCGGTCAAAATGGCTTTATTTCCTTTATTATTAATTTCTCTGGAGAAGAGACGCTGGTTTGTCTGTAGATGTGTCTGGACCGGTTCGGTGAAGCTGATTGTCTGCAGTCTCTCAGCCTCCTTCCAGTAATGTGTGCTCAGTCCCGTATCGTTATTCTGTTTGTGCTGATCTTTTAATTGGGCCCGATGCCTTGATGTTTGTTTCCTCTTTAATTAAAAGCGTCTGCTGGGTCTGATGAGGCTAATTTTAGCGCATTAATGCAGCATTGATGCTCCACTGACCTACTTCAGGAACAAACGAGCACACAAGAGCCTCCGGAAGACTCCGAGACGACATTGATCTGAAGGAGAACTTTTAATTGATTTAAAACAAGAAATTAGGCCTGCTTTGGGAAGAACCAAGCTCTCATGCAAACATGCTGAAAGAAATGTCCTGCTGTCTTTCTTCCCGGGGCCAGTTGTCACATGGAGAAGCTTCAGTAACTTTAAGGTTTTACCTAAAAGCTTGTTTTCTCTAGCAGTGTCTTGTTAAAAAGTGTGATATAATAGATTCATTTTTGTCTGTTGTCCAAAATAAAACATTCATATAATGTCTGTTTTGAACCATAAGGGAACAGAATAAACACTACGTTATGCACAAATGCAAAATTGTATTAGGGTAAGATGTCATGCTTTTATGTATTTATGCTATAAATGCTGTGTTTATGGATTATGAAATACAATATTTTAGTTTTTTTTGTGCTGCATTAATGTTTATACTGATTTCGCTGGGAAGCTGCAATAGGCTTTTTAATGACAGGATCTCATTATGAAAACTGAGTTATTTATTTATGTATTTATGAAAACTATTTTATTTGCTCGTTTATTTTTTTCATTTACTTATTCATTATAAAAACTATATTTATTTATTTAGACAAATAGTTTCTTTGAATTTTATTGTATTGATTTTATTTATTCTGAAATATTATATATCTTCTATATACCAATAGAAGACAGATCAACCTAGAATAATTTAGCTTAATTAACTACATAAAAACCCATTTGCATTTTAAAAAAAGCGTTTTAAAAAATTAAAAATGACCAAGGGAAAAAAAGTATATTTTTTATTTCATTTCTTGGCTCTAAACCTCTCTTTTCTTTATTCAGAGCTGATCTAGAAAAGTATGGGAACTATCCTAAATTCTGTTAAACCTAAATCAGTGAAAACTGCATCTCTGGAAATTGGTGCCTTTTCCACTTAGAAAAATGAAAAAATAAAATCTGTTTAATCAACATTTTTTAAATATCCATGAAATGAAGACACCTTATAATGACAAGAAATTGTATTTTGCCATCTCAGCCTATGTACTTTATTTTTCTATGCCTATTTTTCTACCTCATATTTTGGTATTTTTGTCAACACTCTCACAGACACAAGTGTTAGATACTATTTAATTAGAACTATGTGATAGTTTTCACATATATGAGCAGCATTTTAGTCCCTCTTTCCACTCGTATATATACAAATATTGTAAACACATATCAATTAAGAAAAATATATATAATTTACAATAGAAAAACAAAAAAGTATATATATATATAGGGTGACCACATGTCAATTAAGAAAAATATATATATTTTACAAGAGAGATATAAAAAGGTCTTTGTCCCAAATAAATTATAGTCAAATTTACAATGGAAAAACCTGGAAGGCTGTATCAAATATAATTTTTATGAAATTAATGACAGAATAAATGACAGTAATGGGACTGACGTCATAGTCACAGGACTGACCAGAGTCACAGGGATGACAGGACACACATTCTTCAGCACACTGCACATATTTGTTTACATAATACTGTACAGTTTTACAATTTTAAATTGTATAATATTGTTTTGCACTTACTTTGCATTGTTATATAACATCAGTAAACAGTCAGTTTTTCAGTTTAATTCAGTTCAGTGTTGATTTAGCACATTACATTTCTAGGAGATCTAGTGTTTTAAGGGTATTGTAATTAATAGTGATATAGTGATATAGTGACGTGACATTCAGCCAAGTATGGTGACCCATACTCAGAATTTGTGCTCTGCATTTAACCCATCCGAAGTGCACACACACAGAGCAGTGAACACACACACACACTGTGAACACACACCCGGAGCAGTGGGCAGCCATTTTATGCTGCGGCGCCCGGGGAGCAGTTGGGGGTTCAGTGCCTTGCTCAAGGGCACCTAAGTCATGGTAT
This sequence comes from Cyprinus carpio, assembly GCF_018340385.1. Taxonomy (NCBI): domain Eukaryota; kingdom Metazoa; phylum Chordata; class Actinopteri; order Cypriniformes; family Cyprinidae; genus Cyprinus; species Cyprinus carpio. The sequence goes on from NC_056610.1 coordinate 24,911,285, forward strand.
TGATGCATTCCATCTGTTTGTCTGTGTTAATTATTAGGCAAGGAAGATGATCAGATCTGGGTCTTTCTATGATCATCTGAAACCAGACCAGGATCTTGACTTTCTTGAACATTGCTGGCTGTGGTGAAGGTTTGCAGATACCTTGCTGCATTTGTTTGTAATTGAATTTACATGGATGTGTTATTGACAATGAAAAAAAAAAAAAAATTAAAAAAAAAGAGAGTTTTATTGAGACTGATCATCCTATCCTGGTCAGTAACAACAATAGTTATAGTAACAATACCAGTAACTAAAATGTAACTCATGCTCACATGCCACTGAATGATATAGGCATTAGCTCAAAATTACACCCAGGGGGACCGTTAAAATGTTTTAATTGTACACAGACAGTCTTTAAAAACAGGGTGACACCTAATCCAATGCCAAAACCTGTTAAAATAACAGGGCTGACAGTAATGACCATTTCAAACTAATTAGCTAATTCCTAGCTATAGTCAAGTTCACAAAAGCATGTTTTACATTTGAAAGGATTTTACTTTACTGATTATATTAAATGTAAGAAATAATTGTTTAAATGTAAATTTTAAAAATATTAACAGTATTGACAATATGCTTCGAAACACATTTACCGAATAGATTCCACCATGTGCATCAAAAAAAAAAAAAGTCATGTGACTTTGCACAATGGGGAATAACTTGACTATCCAGTGGACCGATCTCGTTGCACTGCATCTGAAATATTGTTTTGGTCGTTCTGAAATGCCTGAGCAAAGACTGTCATCAAAGTATTTCTGTATAACTGCTTCCCAGAACTGTTACACGACTGCGTTCCCAAACAGCAAGCATCCACTTCCAAAAGCAATGACCGCTTCTATTGTGTTAAGTCTGCTGTCTCTAAGACACGAGTAATTCATCATATATGACAAAATTATGATATTAAGTGGCTTCTTCTACTTTTCTTAGTGATATTTAGTGCCAGTTCATCAGGAAGTGTTGTTTTTGTTCTCTTTGACTCGTTGGATAGAACCGGTGGCTTATTCGCAAATGTTTTATGCGATATTCCAGTTTTGAGCAAAAGTTATCTGACTAAGCATAGCGCCACTTAGTGTTTTGGATCACTTCAAAGTGTTAAAATTGTACATATTCTGCAGTTTTATGAATGTCATTGTTGATATTTCATTATAATAAATATTTTGACAATAAGCTAAACAACCAATGATTTTTCCATCAACTTTTTTTTTTTTTTTTTTTTTTAGAATTTCATGTATGTTTTTTAACATAATGTATGTAGTAAAGGACTGCACATAATGTGTTAAATTACACACACGTTTACACATCTTTGTGCAAACCTTTCTGACACATAAAATTAACACAAAAACCGTTGTCCCAGAACTCACCCATTAATGTGTTAAAATTTAACACAGGTTTTAACACAACTTTTCTAAGAATGCAGTTATTATTTTGTCTTGTGGACTATAAATAAACATCTGTAATGTCAAACGGCTTATTCAGGGAAGCACTAAACAAAACCAGCAGGACATTTTTGTATCTGATTATCAAAGTTAAACAATGTTTATCTTTCAAAGATTGATTAAGCCTTTTGACTTTAATAAAAGACGAGAGTGGTAAATGTTACGGACATGTTACCATGAAACTGTTCAGTCAATTAATGATTTTTATTTCCACTTTTATCCAAAGAGACGGAACTATTTGCACTGTAGTTATCAATTGGACAATATTCATACAATACTATAACCTAGAAATAATCTGTCAGCATACTGTAACTCGCATTAAAGGGTCACTTGCAAGTCGCAGCAGCACGAATTATGTGCCCAGCAACATCTGATTCAAATATTATGCTAATTAACAGTGAGTGGTGGTTTCAGACAGTACAGTGCCGCACTTATTCTGTCTGAAAGAATGAAAAGACCGTACTGAAGGCGGAGCGCTTCGACCAATCAGATGAAAGGAGCGTTTCAGCGCCGCCCACACGTGCGAATGAAATATTGAACCCATAAACCGATTTGTAAACCCCAAACGAAAAATGAGAAATCGAGCCAAAATCTAATTTTCCGTTTGTTACACTAAAAGGAAAAACGAATAAACGAGACATTTTTCCATTTCTCCTTGCATTCCAAATAGGAAATGAAATGATCAAAACATACACAGACCATTACACTGTCTCTCTCTCTCTCTCTCTCTCTCTCTCTGTGTGTGTGTGTGTGTGTGTGAGAGAGAGAGAAAGAGAGAGAGAGAAAGAGATTCGCAGACAAACCCTTTTACTCACGTGACTCAAACTCAGACAGAACCAGGAAACAGAAATCAAACAGGAGTTCTGGGGCCCGTTCTTCGTACGTCTCTATCTCAGTCGGCTGGATTTGATTGTTGAAGATTTCGCTTGATCTCGGATCGGTTGGTTCTTCGAATCTCATCCAGGAGTTGCTGTCATAGCAACAGGTCCGTAAACGAGCAGCTTATTTCATGTAAACAGGATTAGATCGCATCTTTGTCCCAGCCACTGCTACTTTATTAGAAGCGTACCCTTCTGATACAGGGACAATAATGAAAAATAATCATAATTTAAAATTAATTAAAAAATAATATAATAATGTTATGTAGTCTATAATACTATAGACACAGCCCGTTTTACTCATTGAAATATGTATTCATGATAAAATTATTACTTTATAATTGCATTCGAGTTTTACACACATGCTATACAGATAATGTAGAGTCGTGCATTAATTTGAGTGATGACAGATATTATGGGAGTGGTTTGATGGAGCGCAGGAGATCCAGAGTCGTTAAATATGTCATTTAGTTTTTAATTTTATGATGTCATTACATTGCTGTCTTGCTGCCAGCCAATCGCATTTTCGAGTATCCAAACATTACCCTTTCTCAGGGAACATGAGAACGCACAGTAATCTTATTTTGGAAAACTTAATCCAGATATTTTAATCAAATACGCAAATTCGTTTGAAGAACCAAAATAGCCAGAGATCAGCTATCAGGATTAGAAGATCTGGCATCTTTCAAATCATCTCAGATATATTAAGCGAGGTATGAAGAACGAGCCCCTGGGAAAGAGAAACTGAAGTGTAGTTGAGCTGTTGTGTGTTTGTGTCTCTGTATTCTTGCAGTAAAATGGCAGAAGACAGAGTTTCTCAGGATGAGTTCTTGTGTCCAGTGTGTCTGGATCTCCTGAAGGATCCAGTGGCCATTCCCTGTGGACACAGTTACTGTAAGAGCTGTATTACAGACTGCTGGGATCAGGAGGATCAGAAGAGAGTCTACAGCTGTCCTCAGTGCAGACAGACCTTCAGTCCAAGACCTGCTTTAGCTAGAAACACCATGCTGGCTGAAGTGGTGGAGAAACTGAAGAAGACCAGACTCTCTGCTGACTGTTACGCTGGAGCTGGAGATGTGCAGTGTGACGTCTGTACTGGAAGAAAATACAAAGCTGTCAAGTCCTGTCTGGTGTGTCTGAACTCTTACTGTCAGAATCACCTCGATCAACATGAGAGTTTGTTTAAAGGAAAGAGACACAATCTGACTGAAGCCACTGGACGACTGCAAGAGATGATCTGCCAGAAACATGAGAAGTTCCTCAAGGTTTTCTGTCACACTGACCAGAAATGTATATGTATGCTGTGTACGATGGATGAACATAAAAACCACGACACTGTATCAACTGCAGACCAGACGACAGAGAAACAGGTATTTAACACTAGACACTAATGAAATTTAGCTTTATATTGTCACACATATTAACAGCTGACAGCATTCACACCACAGCAGCAGAAATGAACAGCAGCTAAAAAAGAGTTTCACTGTTTGCTGAAAATGAACCGTAACTCTTTATCAACACAATCTTTCATAAATGTTTTTTTTATTAAGCGACATAACCTAATGGAGTGAACTATTCAACCGTTCTTTGACATATAGTACATATAATAAATATATACTTCCATCAGTCAAAATGCAGAAACACTGTCAGTGTGAAGTTATATGTCTGTGTCAGTTTCACTTTTATAATACTTACACTTGTAGTAATTCATGTATGATAATTGTAACCCATCATCACTTTTAGAGTTTGAACCTACAGCCATTAGTTATCAGCTCCACTTTTACTGCATTCATCTGTTCATGATGATTTAGTGCCAGTAGTTTTCTGTGAGATTCACTATCATCTGTTTGTCCTGCAGAAGCAGCTGAAGGAGACGCAGAAGAAGCTCCAGCAGAGAATCCAGCAGAGAGAGAAAGATCTTCAGCAGCTGAGAGAGACTGTGGAGTCTCATAAGGTGAGTCTGGAGAAGAAGAGAAGTTTGTCTCAGTCTCAGTTCAGACTCACTGAAGCTGAATCACTGTGTGTCCTAACAGCGCTCTGCACAGACAGCAGTGGAGGACAGTGAGAGGATCTTTACTGAGCTCATACGCTCCATTGAGAGAAGCCGCTCTGAGCTTATACGACTGATCAGAGATCAGGAAAAGACTGCAGTGAGTCGAGCTGAAGAACGACTGGAGCGACTGGAGCAGGAGATCAATGATCTGAGGAGGAGAGACGCTGAGCTGGAGCAGCTCTCACACACACAGGATCACATCCAGTTCCTGCAGGTAACACAGATCTACAAGAACAGGGTCATAGTGGACTTGAGCAGATCCTGCTGTGACAGAGACTCACAGAGAAACATTTCATGAGTGTCTTATTATATAATCATTAGTCAGACTTTCATCTGGTCATCTACTTTTGAAAGAGATGCTGCTTACAAATGGCCTTCAGCTCTGAAAATCTCTTAGGAATAGATATTTTTTCCTTCTGGAAGATACAGTATATTTAGACCATTAGTGCCACCAACAGTTCAAAACTTAATTAACATTTAAACTTTTACCTCATTTTTCCGTCTGATTCATTATGTCATGATAAAATAAATGAACTCAATAGTACAGATTTGAGTAATGTTCATCAAAATTAGATCAGGTGATGCTTAAACCCGATAAAACGTCTCAGGTTACGAATGTAACCATGGTTCCCTGAGAAGGGAACGAGACACTGCGTCCTCTAGGGGTCGCTATGGGGAACACCTCGTCGTGACCCGTGTCTGAAGCATACAAATGAAAAAACACCAACGAGTTGGCCGGCGACAGCCTCTGACGTCACTACCGGTGCGACTATAAAACAGGCACCGGGAAAACACGTCATTCTCTTCTTCGTCTGAAGCTTGCGTCCGAAGCATGGCAGGGAGCTAGAGGACGCAGTGTCTCGTTCCCTACTCAGGGAACCATGGTTACATTCGTAACCTGAGACGTTCCCTTTCAAGGGAACTTCGAACTGCGTCCTCTAGGGGTCGCTATGGGGAACAGTATACCCACGCCGCCATGCAGAGGGGAGTGCAGGCCAGAATCATGGCGAACACTAAGTACCAACTCTACCATTTCAATGGGAGTTTCCCCCCGGACGTTTAGACGGCTGTCTGTGACAGTACCCCTTACGGCCAAAGGCCTAAGCTACATACCCAACTTAATTGTTAGGGCCTCGGCCCGGTGGTAGAGCTAAAGGCTTGGAATCAGGAAAGATTCCTTTAAAGGGATACGGCTAAGAACCTAGCATTTTATACTAAGTCTTGCCTGTCACACAGGGGCAAAAGCTTGCTGAAGGAGCTGTCTCAACAGATCTCCAGTAGCAACACCCTGTTTAGATAGGTATCCGAGGATACATGGGTGGAGTGGCGCCCAAGATGAACGGGGCTTTTACCAGCTCAAGAAAGGCCACGAAGCAACCACGCGAAGCCCTCACCATATAGGATTTTAGAAAGAACGCAGAGTACTAGCGTGCGAACTTACCACAGTGTGGATTTCAGAAAGTGTGCAAAGACTTCACGTGCACACTTACCATATCATGGATTTTCAAATACTGTTCTAAGGAAGGGCTCTCGTGGCACTCTGATAGAGCAGCTCATAGATGGAATGGTGTATCTAAAAAAAGTATGTTTGAGAGTCATCAACTCGATCTGTGGAAATAATGCTGGAGCGCTCTGGGGAAAAACAGTGAACTCAGTCTCATATGAGAGGAGAACTCCTGAATCCAGAGTAGCATGCTCATAGGCGACCCTTCTTGGAAAAGGGGAGCGCTGCTAAACTACCACGAGAATCGCCCGAATAGCCCCTCATGTTGAGGGAAGTGATGCTTGAAGTGTATAAACAAATACACACTGGCTGAATGGAGCCCAAGGAACCAAGGTCTAATCATCTGAAGAAAGGGAACGAGGCGGAGCGCGTAACCCTTACCATACAGGATTTCAGAAAGTGCGCAGAGTCTTGCGTGCACACTTACCAATACGTGGATTTTTAGAAAGTACACAGAGCTTAGCGTGTGTACCTAAAGGTTCCTTAAGCATCGCAGAGGCGCTGAACCGCACGGGAGAGGCAAGCTCGAATTTATAAAACCTCTAGCGAGGGGAGCATCACCTGAGGCAGCATATACAAGAAGACTTCTGTAACTGCCACCTTCACTTCCCGCTGGATGCGACAGCACCTAAGCGGCCAGGAGACCCCTCAGGGTGACCTGGCTGGACATCCATGAAATTCCCTGCAGTGCTGTGCCAGGCCTGATGATCAAGGAGGCTCCCGCAGAAACCTGTGAACTCAGCCGCCTAATACCGGAACATGAAGCCGGATGGCTGGTGCTGACGAGTGTTTAGTAAACACTGTAACTGAGCACTGCAAAGGAAACTCACAGAGTTTATTAGTAGACACATAACCACCAGCAATTTACACATAAGTATATACAGAAAGGGTTATTTTTATACTCCCACCCTCCTGCGCTGGAGCCCCGCTCAAGGGGCGCCTCCTTTTAGTCCGGACCATCAGTAAGGTGGTTGCTATGAACATAGAACCAGCCAAAAACATTATAGGTCCAGCATAGGAGACTGTTATGCGTTAGAGGTGTTCCACCTAACCTCGATCAGGTGGAGAGCTGGTGGTTACAGAGGAATTAGGAAGGGGAGGATAAAAGCAGAAGTTAAAAATCCCTAAAGGGAACGAGTAGATACCTCAGTATCACTCTGACTCAGACGAGAACGCTGCCTCGTCTGGATCCCATCCCTTAGGTTCTGCTTACCTCCTTGTGACCCACAATTCCTCTTACCCCTGCCCGCAGGTGGGGGAGGAGCGTGAGTCGCGACACTAGCCTTCTGTGCCCGTCTTTGATCCTCAGATCGAGACAGGCCAGGACCCCTATGTTGTTCGGGCTCAGACCTGGACCTTTGTGGAACGAAGGATCTGAAAGCAGCGGAGTGCGCCTTCGTCTCTCCGAACTTCTCGATCACCGTCTCAACGGAAATACCGAAAAGTTCAGAAGGCGAAACCTGAGCATCGAGAAGAAAGCCTTTTCTTTCTTCCCGATGTCTGCCAGGTTCATCCACAGATGTCTCTCCGCCACCACCATGGCCGCCATAGTACTGCGCTTGGCAGAGGCGGCCTGCTTGGTAGCCCGGAGAGAGGCCTGTGGTGCGGCGCAGCTCGGCTACCTGATCACTAGTCGCCATGATAGACAGAGAAAGAGCGCTCTTACCGGTTCTTTCAGATGCACGCTTCAAACAAAACAGTCAGTGAAGACGAAGAAGAGAATGACGTGTTTTCCCGGTGCCTGTTTTATAGTCGCACCGGTAGTGACGTCAGAGGCTGTCGCCGGCCAACTCGTTGGTGTTTTTTTTATTTGTATGCTTCAGACATGGGTCACGACGAGGTGTTCCCCATAGCGACCCCTAGAGGACGCAGTTCGAAGTTCCCTTGAAAGGGAACTGTTTTTTATTTTTTTTTATTTTCCTGTAACACATTGATGAATTTGACCATGAAGACCCCAAACATGAAGTCAGTCTATATATTAGAAATTCTTCAGTGTACAATCTAAAAAGTGCTGGGTTAAAAAACAACCCAACCTTAACTCAGTTGCTGGGTTACTATTGGACAGAACACGTGCTGGGTTGTTATGACCCAAGTGTTGGGTTTAACCATTTCACCCAGAATGCTGGGTTGTTTATTTGACCCAACCAGTGGGTCAGGTTAACTGTGTTGCTGGGTTAAACATTACCTAAACATTGGGTTATTTGTTGTCTTATTGCTTTGCCACCTTTATATTTACCAGTGTTACCAATTATAATAAATAACGATCACAAAGGATTGTAAAAATATTATTATTATGTAATACAATTACACAACACAAAAAATGTAACTGTAAATATCCATTTAATAAGTTTTGACATTTCTTTTTGAAACAATTTTTGAATGGGTGCTGTCACACATTTCATCCAACACTTACAGACACAAATAAAACAACAGTTTTTGTAGATCAGTTTCTTTAAAACACAAAACTGTGTAAACTAGCCACTGTAAATTCCTATTCTTTATGTCAACATTGCTTCATCAGAACACTCAATAATTGATTATTTCCACACGAGAATCAGATCAAACATTGTGCCATTCAAACTAAGCCAAACAAAGAATCCTACAACAGACAATACATGTGACACAAAATTTGGGCAGAAAAACCTGTTGCCCTCAAAAACTTCACACATGGAGACTAATTTCCATCAATATGATATCATGCATGCTGGAGAAATTCTCAGGTAGGAAGACACTGCTTAGCATAGTTAACATAAAGCACAAAAAAAGAACTTGAAACAAAGATCCACAGCCTAAAGTGACGAGTCCATTTCAGTGGCACGTCCCAAAACAATGGCGATGGTCTGGGATGTCGTTGTCTTGTCCTCAAGGCACAAAATGTGCAGGAATGCATCACTGGTCTCTGCTTTTTGCAAATACTCCACCATGCCAGGCTCCTCCTGTTAATTACACAACACTTAGTATTGCAACATAACTAACAAGTTAAGTGTATTTTATAGAAATTATATATAATCATATACAGTTGAGGTCAAGCGTTTACATCCCCCTTTCAGAATCTGCAAAATGTTAATTATTTTACTCATAAACAACTATTACAGAAGGTTCAAACGCTTACTGATACTCCAGAAGGAAAAACCATGCATTAAGAGCCGGGGGGTGAAAGCTTTTGAACAGAATGGAGATGTGTACATTTTTCTTATTTTGCCTAAACATCATATCTTTTTCATTTAATACTGCCCTTCAGAAGCTACATATTGAAGATACTTACATTTCCCAGAAGACAAATTAAGTTAAATTTACCCTGATCTTCAAATTCAAAAAGTTTTCACCTCCAGCTCTTAATGCATGGTTTTTCCTTCTGGAGCATCAGTGAGTGTTTGAACCTTCTGTAATAGTTGCACATGAGTCCCTGAGTTGTCCTCAGTGTGAAAAGATGGATCTCAAAATCATACAGTCATTGTTGGAAAGGGTTCAAATACACAAAAAGGCTGAAAAACCAAAGAATTAGTGGGAGCTGAAGGATTTTTCTGAAGAACAGTGGGCAGTTTAACTGTTCAGGACAAACAAGAGACTCATGAACAACTATCACTAAACAAAGAATCAAGGGGATGTAAACTGTTGAATGGGGTCAATTTTAGAAATTCAACCATTATTTTCTATAATAGGCTTTCAGGCTTGGTATCTTATTCAGGTCAGTACTAAATAAAAAATAACACGCATTTTGTATGATCTTTCTTATATCTATCTATCTATCTATCTATCTATCTATCTATCTATCTATATGAACCTGAAAAGTTTCTACTCAGCTGTTTTCAACATATTTATAATAATAATAATGTGTTTTGAGGAGCAAATCAGAATATATATATATAGACACACACACACACACACACATTATATATATATATTATGAGTTAGGTGAGTAATAATGCAAAAAATTCAGCTTTGAAATCACAAGAATAAATTTCATTTTAAAATATACTCAAAGAGAAAACAGTTACAGTATTTTAAATAGTAAAAATATTTCAAAATTTCACTGTTCTTTGGATCAAATAAATGCAGGCTTGGTAAGCAGAAAAGACTACTTTAAAACATAAAAAAATCTGGTGGTGTGTATCCACCCTTATTAGAGTAGAAAAAGTAAAACACAACTTACAGGTTGTACCTCAATGAATGACTTCCGGGATTCCGTGGTTGTGGGTCTGAAGACCTCTCTGCCTTTCTTGTATATTGATGGGGGAAGCAGAGTGGGCAGGACTTTGAAAGCACTCTCCCCTTTAGCATCTAAACCATAAGAATAATACACTGTAAAATGTGAAACTAATCTCATAATCAGAATAACACATTGAAACACATTTTCTTGTGAAAAAATTTCTTCATTCCTTTAAATAGCTTAGAAGTAATTAAACCTGTGCACCTGTGCATGCAGTCTTGTGAATATGCAAATTAGTCCCCACCCCCATTCAACCACTGCAGGCCCCCCACCCCACGGTCCCCATGCTGATGGGATAAGTTACATGTGATGCTGGGAAACAAAGGCAGGGTTTTTGAAACTGTAAATGGTTTACTGGAATTTGGTACTGGCACATGGTTAATCTTAGTGAATATAAAAAATAAAAAAAGAAATCGCAGCCTTTACATGTAAACAATATGTATTTTTTATTATGGTAAACTGACTTAGGATACCAACATCAGGTTTCTAAATTCATGAGGACTACTAAGAGTTTTTGTGCTGAATATAGGTTATACAAGAAGGAAATAAGTTTGGAACTACAACAGTGGCAAAACAGAGCAAGCGAAGAAAAGCAGAGGAAAGAGGAGAAATAACAGCAAGGATACTGGAGTAAAGACTGAACATTAAGAATAATGATAATAATAATAAGCCATTTAATTGCATTTTTTAGAGCTAATTTATGGAGGGCCTAAATCAGGGGTCACCAAACTCGCTCCTGGAGGGCCGGTGTCCTGCAGAGTTTAGTTCCAACTTGCCTCAACACACCTGACTGGATGTTTCTAGAATGCCTAGTAAGAGCTTGATTAGCTGGTTCAGGTGTGTTTGATTAGGGTTGGAGCTAAACTCTGCAGGACTCTGGCCCTCCAGGACCAAGTTTGGTGACCCCTGGCCTAAATGCTTCAGGCCAATATACAAGCTAATAAGCAACTAGTTAAACGTGAGAATTAGTCCATCTACTAAAGTGTTACAATTGTATTTACCAGTTGATACTTGTCAAACACAGTTGAATTTTGTTTTATAGATTATAGACATATTATAGGAAATAGCTTACCTGGAGTCATGTCACCCAGCTCTAAATGCACCTTTCCATCTCACTGGGCATAGGCAAGAATTCGGTCTGCAATTGTTGCCCAGTCTTCAAAAAGTTTTGTCTGTCTCTGTATATAGCTTCCTAAAGTCTTGTGAAATAAAAATATTGTAATCGGATTTTATAATTAGTTGGCTGTCCCTTTAAAATTACGCTTTATCGCTTTGCTTTAAATGCACGTGCGGGCGTTGTAAGTCCTGCTCGAGAAGTGTCAGTCAAACTCAAACCCTCTCACTCAATGAACCCTGCAATCATCAGTCACAGTGGGCATTATTTAATTGTCTGAAATCCAATAAAATTCATCATTGTCTGAAACCATTCAGTTATTGGCCTGTATCGAACTCACGTGACATACTTACGTTGAATTCTTTATAAGATAATCGCCGCCTATTCTAATGATGACAATAACTAATCTAATAGCTAATCTAATGTGACAGCAATGTCTCGTAAATATGAAAGTGGTTCGCAAAAAAGAAAAACAGAACAAGATAAAGTAGAACGTCAGAACAGTTTGTTAAAAAAAATCCGAAACTAACATCATATTTTAACGCAGGCCTAGGGAAAGATGAAGATTCTGCATACATGTAATTAAATAGGCCTTATCATACTAACATAATGATTTAAATAAAGCACTCTTGTTACTATTAAAGTTGCGTATGCCTTCAGAAGCAAACACTTAATTGCGCTTGATGTTCGTATTACTTCTTTAAAGCAAGATATTTGGGCACATTTCGTTTTTTACTAAAAACAATGCATGAATGAGAAAATCGTGTAGGACGTGCTTGATGTTAAAACTACTTTTTAATCGCAATAATAAGTCATAAAAAAGATCTCTGTACTCGTGTTGACTGACACACCCTAAGCTCGTGTGCAGAAAACCCTCACAGACATCATGCAATACTGAATTAAATTGAGAATGATTCCATGACAAATGCATTTTTAACAGTCACTTGTTGCCACCTGGTGGGGTAACGTGTAATAGATAAAAACGGCCTAACAGTAAAAGGGGTGGAACACTTTTAACGATTAATTATGCAGTTCCAATGGATGAAGGAAGGGCAGGGCTCAACCCCGGTCGGGCCGGTGATTCAAATTTTTACTTGCCCACAACAAAAAAATTAATAAAAGTAAAAGACAAGAAAATGGCCCTATAAAATAAGCATAGATATTGTTTTCATTGTCTTTGTTACATTTCACCTCAATAATAGGTTAATGACAGCAAGCTACTAGATTAATTTATATTTTAAATATTGTTAGACAAATAAACAGTAAGTAATAAAATAGTTAAAAATAATCAAATCACGAGTAATAGCATAAATAAATACAACTGAACAAACATATAAATGAAATAAATGCTTTTCAAGTTTTTCATGTAGGTTTAAACAGGAGATTTTGAGGTACAGACATTGTAATCTAATGTATAACTATAGAATAGATTAAACTTTATTAAAAAATTATCAGTCAAGAGCAGTTACAGATGCATAAAAATGTTTTAATGTTGAAAATATAAAACGTTAAATACTGTGGAATTATTAAAAAAATCAAGACACTTTAAACCTGAAAATTAAACCCGCCAGTAGGTGGCAGCGAATCACTGTTAATGAGCAAATCATTGAGATTCAACCATTCATTCAAGCGGCTGATTCACTCAGGAAGTGTTGCTCAGAGACGCGAAACAATTCTGTGGGCTTTGGAACCATTTTCGTTGGCGAAATACATCGAAACAGATGATTTGGTGTCTAAAATGTAAGTCACTTGATATTAAGTTCTTGTTTATTAAACTTTACGCTGAATAAAATCATCACATTTGTAATCATGCTAATATTTGGAGAAAAACGGCACTCTTTGTGTAATATTGGTTAACATAGATATTAAATTATTAATTATATTAAATATATAAAGGGGCATATTTGAATTCTGAGGCATTAAGACTAAATCACGTGCACAAGTCTAACCTACTAGTGCATGCGTGCACAGAATGGGTGTGTTTTTGTTTGTTTTTTGTAAAGTGAGATGCATACTCGATAATATCAGATCGTTAAATTAACAATTACCATATCATAGACTACATATAACGCACACCCTACAGCACTGGCCCGATCGGGCAAGTGACAGTTCCGTCTACTGTCCCGATCCTCATTCACACTAGCCTCTGGCAATCGGGCAGTACTTATTGTCGAGCCCTGGAAGGGCCCCTCAAGAGGTAAAGCCCAGGGGCCCCTTATAGTCTTAATGCGGCCCTGTCCATGTCCATCTGCACCAGCAAGAATCTTACATACCTAGAATGAAATTTCATATTAAGAAAACCTTTGTCAAACAAGGTGCTCTTGCATGCTATGATTTTAAAATGTAACGTTACTGCAGCTTTGATGTGTTAATTATGACACAATTCCATATTATACAGAACAGTTGTCATAGGCAACCCTAGCTAGCCATCTCACAATTGAACTGCGTTTATGTCAATCTAGTCTCCAATCTGGAGGGCAGCATCGACACTGTTAAAAAAAATAAAATGAGTGTATTCCCATTTAATTTTTATACTGGTTCACTAAAATAGAGGAAGAAGGACCTCACACAACATGAGAGATTAAGTCTAACTTTACATACTGTAGCTAAGACAACATTAAATTTAGGTAACAAATAATATAACATACCAGTAATATTGTGGTTTAACATTATAAAAGTAAGGGGCATAGCGCGAAAATGCTCAGCATGAAAGAGATGGATCTATCATCGTTTTCAGCATGTCGCAGACATTTACTTGAATAAAAGATATGCCCTTAAAAGATCAATTTTAGTACGAAATGGTCTAATTCTTACAAAAAATTACAAAACTATACAGTACGCAGACAGTAAGTGAACTTACCCCCGTGTTTCTGACATAGTTCGTACCATTTCCATAAGGGACATGTAACTTATAAATAAAACTTTGAGCGCGCTCACACATGCACGCAAACACACACACATACACATACACAGACACAACCTTTTAATGATAAACCAATGGTTGAGGCTATTTTTGTCGCGAGGCGACTACACAATCATTCACAAAATAACGCTAACCCTGCACAGCAACATCTCAAATATTGTATTAAACCGTGAAATCAGTGTGCTCTTACCACAACTTATTGAAAACAGAGGTAAATAATCCTATCATCATATTAACTTACCTTATAATCCTGCTTGCAGCGATGTGCAGGACCATCTGACCACAACGAGACGAGAATCCAGAAAGTTCGATGAAGAGGAAAAATAAATAAACCGGTTGGGTCAAAATAATCCAACCTAGATGTTAAGTGGAGAAAGAACCCTTACAGTCCATTTGACCCAGCATGAGCAACCCAACTGTGTGTTTACATTACCTCAACCCAGAATTATGACCCAGCACAATTAACCCAAAAATGTGTTTACAGAAATAACCCAGCACTTTTTAGAGTGTATTGAAATCAAACCAAACCAGAGCATGTCTTAAGAGTCCTTGTAAAAGTTTCAGTGTCTCTAACCGCTCTAAAGTTATAAATAATGATCAATATAATAATTCTTAGCTGCTTTTTCTTAGCAAATGGGGGCAGTCATGGCCTAATGTATAAAGAGTCAGACTTGTAACCTGATGGTCACGGGTTCGAGCCTCAGGTCCGGCAGGGATTGTAGGTGGGGGGAGTGAATGTCCAGTGCTCTCTCCACCCTCAATACCACGACTAAGGTGAGTTCCCCAGGCACCGCAACATTGGCTGCCCACTGCTCCGGGTGTGTGTTCACGGTGTGTGTGTGTCTTCACTGCTTTGTGTGTGCACTTGGATGGGTTAAATGCAGAGCACAAATTCCAAGTATGGGACACCATCACTTCCTTTCCTCTTCCTTTTTCCTTTCCAAATCTACTCAACCCTACAATGAGACTCCATTGATGTGCTTGATGTTAGATGGACATTTATGTTCTTAGCAGATGTTTTACCATTTAAACTATTTCCTAGAAAGTTTGAATAGAGTGTAAGTGGCAAATACTAGATTCTGTAGCTCTAATGTGATGTAATGAATATGAGAAGTATGAAGCTGATGCTGTGTAAGTGCTGGATTGAGGTGAGTTACTAAAGATCAGTCAAGTCAACAAGAGCCGCACAAATCTGATGTTGGTGCAGGTTATTGGGTGAAGTGTGGAGATGATGAGTTTTGATTTCTGTTTTCTGTAGAGTTTCCAGTCTCTCTTAGCACCTCCTGAATCTACAGACGTAAATGATGATCTCTTCAGTTCTCTCGTCTCTTCTGATGCTCTGAGAGAATCTGTCCATCAGCTGAGAGACAAACTGGAGGATTTCTGCAAAGAGAAGCTCAAGAAGATCTCAGACAGAGGTAAAGTCCTGGAGATTCATCTGCTCTCAGAAACCAGTCCATCATCATCTCATATCATGGAGAAACATCATATTAGAAATGTCTTAGGAATGGATACAGGATCATGAGAATCACACTGTTCATGTCTGTTGATTTCCACAGTCACACTCACCAACATTGTTCCCAGAACCACGAACGACTTCCTACAATGTAAGTCAGTAAGAAAACAAGCAGAAAAAAACTCACTGAGTGTGTTCATGTTCTTCCTGTAGAAGGAGAAAGAAGAGTTTTATATCTGATGATGTAAATGATGATTTGCGCAGATATCTGTTCATCTGTACTGAGACACTGATGATACACTGAACATGAAGAGTTCAGCTACATGAAAAGATCAAACAGATTCATAATTCCTGACTCTGATGTGTTTTATCTCCATCAGATTCCCATCAGTTCACTCTGGATCTGAACACAGTGAATGAACACCTCCGTCTGTCTGAGAACAACAGAGTGATTACTATTTCTTACATAGATCTGCCGTATCCTGATCATCCAGACAGATTTGATGAGTGGTATCAGGTGTTGTGTAGAGAGAGTGTGTGTGGACGCTGTTACTGGGAGATTGAGTGGAGTGGGATTGGTGTGTACATATCAGTGTCATATAAGAGCATCAGCAGGAAGGGACGAAGTAATGAGTGTGTGTTTGGAAACAATGATCAGTCCTGGAGTTTCATCTGTTATCCCTCCAATTACTCATTCAGACACAATAAAATAGAGACTGCTCTCTCTGTAAAGTCCATCAGCAGTAGAATAGGAGTGTTTGTGGATCACAGTGCAGGAACTCTGTCCTTCTACAGCGTCTCTGACACAATGAGCCTCATCCACACAGTCCAGACCACATTCACTCAGCCACTCTATCCTGGGTTTTGGGTTGAATATGAATCATCTTTAAAACTGTGTTGATGAATCAGAACATTTACCAGTACTCCATGTATTTGACCAATCAGAGCACAGTAGCCTCAAACAAAGGATGTGTTTGGAAATATGAATCTTCGAAAAAATCGTTTGAGAGTAATTGAGAAGTATGACAAAATTAAACTACATTTTACAAGAAAATTGAAGTGTTTTTTGTTTTTGTTTTTTCCACCTTGCATGCGTGTAAACCTTTTGTGTTCTTCTGTCTTCTGGCATCATGAGCTGCTGTTTTTATTGTCATACATTTAGCAGTTAACCTCGGAATTCGTTTTTATTTTTAGGTTACAACTTGTTAATAATTTGTGTTACAGTTGTTCTTGATTGCCAGCACACTATAGCTGATTCATTTGGTCCATTTTCCTAAACTATTCTTTCCAAAAGTGTAGGTTTGCTTTTGACATTTCTTACGGTCCCTGTATAAGGGTCTAGGAGTCAGAAGGGACACATAACATAATAGATGGACAATGGCCGGCGTATTCTAAATGAATTCTTTATTTTAACAGAAATTAATTACAAAAGTAACCAAAAAAAAAAAAAAAAAAAAAACAGCAACAAAGGACGAAATAACTAAACTAACAGAAACTCCCCGCTCCAAACTAAAATGACAAACTAAGGTGAGGAAAAGAAAATGGTGATGTGGCCTTGCAGAAAACTGTGGCTGGCAGAGAGCGAGCGAGAGGGTCCACCTTCTTCCACTTTATAGCCTCGCTTCCCCAGCTCAACCTATAGGGAACTAGAGAAGGCAAAAGAAAATGAGACAATATTAACACTAATGTTTTTTTGAGAACTCCGGGCCGGGGTGTACGTGGGGTGCATGTAACACCCTCACCCCCAGATGGTGAATGGCAAGCCGAAAAATAAACGCACCAATCACCATTCGACAACGCATCTGCCAGAACATTGCTTTTGCTGGCTACATGTTTTGTTTCCAGATTAAAATCTTGGACAAACAAAGCCCATCTCAAACAAAGCCTGATTGGAATTGCACATTTTATGAATAAAAATGAGAGGATTGTGGTTCATATAAACAGTAACCAGACAAGAGAAGGAGCCAATATATACCTCAAAATTATTGAGGGCCAAAATTAGAGTGCCTCTTTTTCAGTCGTTGGGTATGACTTATAATGTTTTTGAAACTTTTTAGAAAGATAGCACACATGCTGCTCAATGCTATCAGGCCCATCCTGTAACAAAACAGCACCTGCTCCTGCATCACTAGCATCAATAGCTAGTTTAAAAGCACGGTCGTACACTGGGGTAGCAAGGACAGATGCGTGCATCAGGAGGGCTTTAAGAGACTAGAAGGCATGCTGGCATTCTGGTGACCACTTAAACACAGTTTTCGGACTCAGCAGGTCAGTGAGTGGGGCATCCACAGAAGAAAAGTTTTTCACAGAAGCTGTGGTAATACCCCACCATTCCCAAGAACCGCTGTAGTTTGCAACAAGTGTAAGTAATTGGGAATGACGTGATGGCCTCAATTTTGGCATTTACTGGCTTTACCATGCCACCACCCACATTTTTTTCCCAGGTAAACTACTGTCGCTTAAGCAAAATCACATTTCACCAAATTAACAGTAAGATTTGCCTCATCCAGCCTCTGGAAGACCTGTTTTAACTAATTGATGTGCTCGTCCCATGTTGCAGAGTGAACAACTATGTCATCCAAATACGCCTCACACTCCAGCACCCCCCACAAAACACGGTTAACTAACCACTGAAAAGTAACAGGTGCATTGTGTACACCAAAGGTTATACAGTATACTGAAAAAATTCATCAGGAGTAACAAACACACTAATTTCTCTGGCATACGGCGTTAAAGACACTTGCCAATAGCCTTTAAGGAGGTCTAACTTTGTCACAAAAGCTGCTGCCCCCCACACGGTCAACACAGTCCTCCATGCAAGGAAGAGGATGACAATCAGGATTAGTGACATTGTTAACCTTCCTAAAGTCTGTACAAAAATGGTCAGACCCATCAGACTTGATAACGAGAAGACAGGACGAGCTCCAAGAACTAATAATGGGTTCCGCTATGCTGTGTGACAACATATATAGTTAACTTGGTTTTGGAGGCATTGACGTTTTTCAGGGTTGACACGGAACGGATGCTGTTTACTCAGCGCGTTGTCACCAATGTCGATGTCATACGGCAATAAGTGTGTTTGGGACGGCACATCTGAAAACAACAAAACATGAAAATTGATTAACTTTACTATATCTGTGCACTGTGAACAGGGGAGATGCAAAAAAATAGAATCAAGATTAGCAAGCATCTCAGAATTTTTTAACTGCCTTGAACTGTAGCGACAGAAGGACTCTCAATGTCACAACCAACTTCAGGAGCGTACAGCGACTCACAGGCCTTAAGGACAGTTTCACCACTGAACGGCGACACAGAAGGATCACATACCTGCAAAGCACTGGAAAGAGTTGAACACACAGTTGGAGAAGACTTAGCATTGGACAAGGCCAGGACTGGGTTTGTTCAACTGCTCACAATCATAATAATGTTTAATCATATTGATGTGTCAAAGTCTGCTACAACCGGCACAGTCAGGAGTAGCTACAATATAATCCCTGTCACTAATTCTCTTTTCTATGACATAGGGGCCACTATAACGTGCCTGAAGGCTGGAACCAGGGATAGGTAGAAACACCAGAACTTTATCCCCAAACTTAAACTGTCTGACCATGGCCTTTTTGTCAAACCAGCCTTTCATCTTGGACTGAGCAGCAGACAAGTTTTGTGTAGTCAACTCACAAGAGACACAGAGCGTAGTTCACTGACAAGCTACACAATATCACTACGTTTTGCATAGTTTGTCAGTGAACTATGGCTTGGTGTATTAAATGCCGCTCCATCTGAAAGCACCTGATGGAGATTTACTACTAATCACAAAACTGGCTTTACTGACGAGACGTGCACAACAATTGCATGCGATTAATTGCACACCCCTAGTAACTTGTAGTGAAAAGAGCAAACATAATCAAGCAGATTTTGTGGTTTGGACTCATTCAATCAGTTCTCCCAAAGCAGTTTTAAGGGACCACTCACATTATGAACAAACTAAATCTGCTGGGCCCAAACCAGTAGACTTCTGCATAACTTCCCGAGCTGCAAACAGCAGGAGATGTACACCATCATCCCACTCTTTTTTCAAATTGAAGGCAATAGGCACAGAGCAGTTTGATGAAACCTCTCCAGTGTGCCCAGATTTTCCGGCAGGTAAGTGCTTGAAAACAGTGGGTGATGTTCAGCTGATCGGCCACCTGTGCAAAAACACTAGACATAAATTTTGTCTCCTGGTCAGTTTGAATTACCTTAGGGAGTTCAAACAATGAAAATAATATAATGAGTGCTTTTACAACTGCAGGTGTAGTGATTTTACACGTATGTATGGCTTCGGGAAAGAGTGTTGAAGCACACATAATGGTCGATAAGAACTGGTTGCCAGATTTACGGGACACAGTCAACAATAACATGATCAAATGGTGAATCTACAGCTGGAATAGGATATAAAGGGTATGGCGGGATTGGTGGGTTTGATTTTCCAGAGATTTGGCATGTGTGACATGTTCTACAGTGTAACTACACATCCTGTTTTAACCCTGGTCAAAAAAAAAAAAAAACACTGGCGCAAGATACAATTGTAAGTTTTGGTAACACCTAAATGACCAGATAAAGGGTTTCATGTGCCAGACTGAGTAATTCACCTAAACTTTTTTGGGACAACATTCTGTGTGACAATACTCCAGTCATCCTGTGTGAAAGCCTAAGATGCTGTCCACTTACGCAGCAGGATCATTTTTTTTTTAAATAGACAGAAGCCATGTCTGCAAGCTCATCCCCAGAGAGAACCAATTCAAATGAAGATGTGAGTGACTGATCATGCTTCTGCTCAGAAATCAGATGTTTCTGGGATATGTGCGTGCCACCAAACCTCTCCAATGGCTTCTGCGGCTCTAGCACAGTGTGGAGCGAACTGTGAATGCCACCTTTACATGACGCCGTGGGATCAGAGGCTGTAGGTGGAGGACACACGGCAGGGCTAATATCAGGGTATAACTTGGATTCTATGTCAGGCTCTATCATAAAGCCTACCCTCTAAACCATCACACTTCAAAACATTAGCTTTATCCATAGTACGCGTGACAGCACACACAGGAAACACTGTGGGATATTTCATCTGCAATTCATCAGGGCCTTCAGAGACAAGGGGCACAGTAGTAACCTCAGGATTTACTAGAATTTTACCCCCTGCTAAATCATTCCCTAATGATTCCTTTAATGGGAAAAGTGGCGCTCGCGGCCACCCCAGCTGGACCAGACACCAGGTCCAAATCGAGCTGAGTGCATGGGCAAATTAACAAACTTCATTCCAAAACCCTGCACCATCTCATCGCAGCTTAAGGAAGTTTTATCTGAAAGAGGCAACACACTTTGAAGAATAATAGATCTAGAAGCAGCAGTATCATGTAAAATAGTTACTGGGACTCTCATGCAGCTCTCAGGCAATGAGACTGCACCCTTCATAATGAAAGGGGAATAAATGTCCAATTCCATGCATTCAGATTGAAGGGGTTGTGGTGCTGTAGATGTTTTGACCAACACAACTGCTTTAGGTTACTTCTTATTCAACAGAAAACAGTTGAAAATGAAAATGCGCCATAAACCTTTATCAACACAATCTTTCGTAAAATGGGCTTTGATTAAGCAACATAAAATAATGGAGTGAACTATTCACCTGTTCTTTGACATATGTTAATATAAGATTGTTATATTACATATAATAAATATATACGCCCATCAGTCAAAATGTAGAAACACTGTCAGTGTGAAGCTCTACGTCTGTGTCAGTTTCACTTTTATAAATACTTACACTTGTAGTAATTCATGTATGATAATTGTAAACTGATCATAACTTCTGGAGTTTGAATCTACAGTCATTAGTTATCAGTTTAAGTAACCTCTAAACTGCCTCACCCTACGTTTACTGGATTCATCTGTTCATGATGATTTAGTGGCAGTAGTTTTCTGTGAGATTCACTATCATCTGTTTGTCCTGCAGAAGCAGCTGAAGGAGACACAGAAGACGCTCCAGCAGAGAATCCAGCAGAGAGAGAAAGATCTTCAGCAGCTGAGAGAGACTGTGGAGTCTCATAAGGTGAGTCTGGAGAAGAAGAGAAGTTTGTCTCCGTCTCAGTTCAGACTCACTGAAGCTGAATCACTGTGTGTCCTAACAGCGCTCTGCACAGACAGCAGTGGAGGACAGTGAGAGGATCTTTACTGAGCTCATCCGCTCCATTGAGAGAAGCCGCTCTGAGCTGATACGACTGATCAGAGATCAGGAAAAGACTGCAGTGAGTCGAGCTGAAGAACGACTGGAGCGACTGGAGCAGGAGATCAATGATCTGAGGAGGAGAGACGCTGAGCTGGAGCAGCTTTCACACACACAGCATCACATCCAGTTCCTGCAGGTAACACAGATCTACAAGAACAGGGTCAGAGTGGACTTGAGCAGATCCTGCTGTGACAGAGACTCACAGAGAAACATTTCATGAGTGTCTTATTATATAATCATCAGTCAGACTCTCATTTGATCATCTTCTTTTGAAAGAGATGCCACTTACAAATGGCTTTTATCTGTGTAATCATTTCTCTGAGCTCTTTCTTCTGAAAGATATGTTTAGCTGTCAAACACCACTAATGCCACCAATAGTTCAAAACGTTTCAACTTTTTTACCTAATTTTTCCTTCTGATTTATTACGTCATGGTGAAATCAGTGAATTCAATAGTACCGATTCTGAGTAACGTTCTTCAAAATTTGATCAGGTGATCCTCAAACCTGATAAAACTGATTTTTATTTGCTTGTAACACATTGATGAATTTGACCATGAAGACCCCAGACATGAAGTAGGCTGTATATTGATATGATATGATATGAAATCTTTATTTCGAACAAAAATAATAATAAAAAATAAAACAATGGCAGCAATGAAATATCCAAAGAAAATAAAACCAAAAAAAATAAGAATAAATAAATAAATTATAGCATAATAATCAACAAGTTCGAAAAGGAGTAGGTAGAAGCCCTAGGCTTATCAAGACCTACCCCCAGTAACTACCCAAACCAATTCACAATCGAACAAGATAAATCAAACATGACATTTTTAAATAATACAAAAACAAACAAACAAAAAAAAATAATAAAAAAAAAATAGATAATTAAATAATGCTTTATCTTAATATTAAGATGAAGATAAAAAAGAAAAGAAAAGACAGCATATACAAAAACCATTTTCAAGCAGCATTTACCACCATAATGAATTATCATTCATCCTCTCCACTTCTATACTTATCAAAAATAAAACTTTTGTACCTTTTTTTAAATTGCAACATATTAACACTTTACTATTAGCAATGCCTGAGGTATCTTAAGGGGCAGTGGTGGAAAGAGTACTAAAAAAACTGTACTTGTGTAAAAGTATTGCTACTTAAGGAATAATTTACTTGAGTACAAGTACTGAAAAATAATGTGACTCAAGAGTAAGTAGTTTGCTGAAAAACTACTCAAGTTACTGCGTTACAAAGTACTTTAGGATTATTTTTATATTTTTACCCAAAATGTGGCAATGTGAGCATTATGGAGTATTAAACACTCTCATGTAATGTCTGTTTCATAAGTGAGACTCATGGACCCAATATATTACAGAGATCCAATTTACTGTTACACATGCATTTTCTTTCACAACTGTTTATGTTCACTTACATAACCGACTGCGTTTATAAGGATATTTTGACATATTTTTTTGTGTTTTTGTCCTTGTCATTTGAACGCACATCTTGGATGTGCGTGCAGCAGAGAAAACAGCGCTTGAGTCTTATTGACTTGAATAGTTTAAAGGGGTCATATGATGCTTTTTTAAAGATCATTATTTGGTGTATTTGGTGTAACAATTTGTTGACATGCTTTAATGCTCAAAAAACACATTATTTTTCAAATAGTGTAGATTATTGTAGGTCCTCTATGCCCCACCTCTCTTAAACGTGTCGTTTTCTACAAAGTACCTCCTTCCGACAAGCGCAGTCTGCTCTGATTGGCCGACTGACCCAGTGTAACTCCCCTTTCCATAATTGCGAGATTCATCTTTTCAAAATAGATGTCAAGACAGTTAATAATGTCCTTAGTTTTACCATCAATTCAAGACTGAAAGAGGAACAGAGTCATGTGACAGACACAGTGATGAAGCTCGTATTTGTTTGCATTACACAAGCCATGGACGGTTAAGACAGTTGACACTGTGTGACCCTGTTTCTCTCCCTCTCTCTCTCTCTCGCTCTCTCGCTCTCTCACACATGACGCACAAAACTCTGCATTTGAACATTCAATAGCAAACACATTAGGTGGACAACCACAATGGGTAATACCGCTGCGTGTCCCGCCGCCACAGGGCCACGCCGTTAACTGCAAGTCAGTTGCGTGTTAAAGTTACTCGCGAAACTACCGCCAGGCACGGGTTGCAAACTGACTGTAATTGTAAAATTTTGGTTTGTAAAAGGAGATGAAACAACAAAGTAAACCAACAATAACATTATAATATAACATTGTAACATACTTAAAAACCATTAGAACATTTACAGTGAGTTAATTTCAAAACGTGGGATAGTCTAACCCTTCAGGTTCCATATGCAGAGCAAAATGAGAACGGTCCAGTATTTAGAAATAATTCTTATTTAACTCTGCTATTTGTAACCCACCTATACTAAAAAAACAGTTTAACCAGTTAATTGTATTTAATTATTATCATTATTTACTCATACTTTACGCTATGAGTAATGGGGCTTTTATTTTGAAAAATACATTTTATTTTGCGGGAAACCGGAAGTAGCGCACTAAAATACTTCCGTTCGCATAACACCGCTAAAATCAGATGGAGCGCTGCTTCGGGTTCTCCCACACGAGTTGAGAAAAACAAACCGTGAAGAAAAAATGGTATGAAAACTTGTCTGTTTTCCTGACAGTTAAATATGATTTAGTTCGTTATGTAAAACACCTGTATATTTGTTTTAGAAGTTCGAGAGCCATCCAGAAATCGTTTTTTATCTGTCCTGGCTTCTCATATTGAAAATCCTCTCTTGGTAAGCTAAAAGTGTTCAATGATTGTGTGTGTGTGTGGAAAAAAAACCACGAGGTGGTCATGCTAGCTCCAATTAGTGATTATTCAAAAGTTTTCTGTTGTTTTTGAAGGAATGTAAACATGATAAAAGACATTTATTTCATGGTTCAAGGAGAAAAATGTAAACTAAAATTGATCCTGTCCAGTCATCCTACTACTTGCCCACTGGATCCGATCCCCACTCACCTCCTTCAAGCGATTTCTTCTTCAGTCGTACCTTCACTTACTCACATTATCAACCTCTCTCTCTTCACTCTGGAACATTTCCCTCAGCATTTAAGCAGGCTCGGGTAAGCCCACTGCTGAAGAAACCATCTCTAAATCCAGCACTTCTAGAAAACTACAGACCGGTATCCCTTCTTCCATTCATTGCAAATGACACTTGAGCGAGTCTTGTTCAACCAGCTCTCTATGTTTCTTGTACAGAACAACCTCCTGGACAGCAACCAATCTGGCTTCAAAAGCAGCCACTCAACTGAGACTGCCCTGCTCTCGGCTAAAGCACTGAAGCCCTGCGACTGGCAAGAGCAGCTTCAAAAACCTCAGTACTCATTTTGCTGGACCTGTCTGCTGCTTTTGACACTGTTAATCACCAGATTCCCCTATCCACCCTCAGAAAGCTGGGCATCTCTGGAACCGCACTCCAGTGGCTTAACTACCCTACCTTTCTTGATAGATCCTTCATGGTGTCTTGGAGGGGTGAAGTTTCTAAGTCACAACAACTTGCTACTGGGGTTCCTCAAGGCTCAGTGCTTGGACCACTTCTCTTCTCCATCTACATGACGTCATCAGGATCTGTCATTCAGAAGCATGGCTTTTCCTATCACTGCTACGCTGATGACACTCAACTCTACTTCTCATTCCAACCAGATGATCTGATGGTAGCTGCTCGTATTGCAGCCTGTCTGAGAGACATTTCTAGCTGGATGAAGGACCATCACCTTCAGCTCAACCTTACTAAGACAGAAACTGCTTGTGGTTCCAGCTAATCCACTGTTTCATCACAACTTCTCTAGTACAGCTGGGTTCGTCAAACCATAACTCCTTCCAGGACAGCCAGAAACCTAGCAGTTTGGATGGATTCATCAGTTAAAGCTTCACAGACCATATTGCTACAACGACCCGGTCCTGCAGATTTGCCTTATACAAAACATTAGGAAAATTAGACCCTTCCTGTCAGAGCAAGCCACCCCACTTCTTGTCCAAGCTCTTGTTCTCTCCAGACTGGACTATTGCAATGCTCTTCTGGTGGGCCTTCCTGCATGTACTATCAAGCCTCTGCAACTGATCCAGATGCAGCAGTGAGGGTTGTCTTCATTGAGTCAAAAAAATCCACACGTTACTCCTCTCCTCATCAGGTTACACTGGCTACCAGTAGCCGCTCGCATCAAATTCAAGGTACTGATGCTTGCCTACAAGATGACCACTGGCACAGCACCAATATACCTAAACTCACTAGTTCAATCTTATGCGTCCTCCAGAAGCTTGCGTTCTGCAAGTGAACTATCAAGTGCCATCCGAAAGAGGTTCAAAATCACTCTCACGGGACCTTTACCTGGACTGTGCCCAGCTGGTGGAATGACATCTCAATCAGCTAACAATCTCAATTCGAACAGCTGAGTCTTTACTCATTTTCAAAATCATCTAAAGACACATCTTTTTTCGCCAGCCCACTTGACCAACTAATACTGGCACTTACCTTTTCTTTTCTTTTCTTTTCTTTTCTTTTCTTTTCTTTTCTTTTCTTTCTTGGGAAAAACAAACAAACATAGCTACGTGTTCTGTACTAGACTAACTGAGACTTGTCATGGCACTTGTATACCGTTGTTGTTCTCTCGCTGGTCTGATTGCTTCTATTGTTCTCATTTGTAAGTCGCTTTGGATAAAAGCATAGGGTAAATGATTAAATATAATGTAAATGTAATACTAGAATCTATAGCTCTAATGTGATATAATGAATATGAGACGAATGAAGCTGATGTTGTGAAAGTGCTGGATTGAGGTGTCAAGTCAACAAGAGACGCACAAATCTAATGTTGGTGCAGGTTATTGGGTGAAGTGTGGAGCTGATGAGTTTTTGATTTGTGTTTTCTGTAGAGTTTCCAGTCTCTCTCAGCACCTCCTGAATCTACAGACTTAAATGATGATCTCTTCAGTTCTCTCGTCTCTTCTGATGGTCTGAGAGAATCTGTCCATCAGCTGAGAGACAAACTGGAGGATTTCTGCAAAGAGCAGCTCAAGAAGATCTCAGACAGAGGTAAAGTCCTGGAGATTCATCTGCTCTCAGAAACCAGTCCATCATCATCTCATATCATGGAGAACATCATATTAGAAATGTGTTAGGAATGGATGCAGGATCATGATAATCACACTGTTCATGTCTGTTAATTTCCACAGTAACATTCACCAACATTGTTCCCCAGAACCAGGAACGACTTCCTACAATGTAAGTCAGTACGAAAACAAGCAGAAATACTCTCTGATGCTGTGTTCCAATTCGCCTACTTATACTATACCCTAAAAGTATGTGAAGAAAAAGTACATACTTTTGAGTATGTAGAAAGTGACGAAAGTGAAAAAAGTGAAAGTGACGTGACATACTCAGTGACCCATACTCAGAATTGGTGCTCTGCATTTAACCCATCAAAGTGCACACACACACAGCAGTGAACACACACACACTGTGAACACACACCCGGAGCAGTGGGTATCATTTATGCTGCGGCGCCCGGGGAGCAGTTGGGGGTTCGGTGCCTTGCTCAAGGACACCTCAGTCGTGGTGTTTTTATTTATCAAAATAAATGTGTAATAAATCCTCATATAGACAGTAAGATCAGTGTGTGTTTCTGTGCTTTCTCTGTTTGTGTTGATTGAAATCAGTCATTTAGTTTTTATTGTAGTATCATAATTTTTATTATTACTATCAAAATGATTTTTCAGTTCAAGTGATCACACATTTTAATAAATAATTTCCATTATTCAACTTATGGAGCTCCAGCCCTTTACAGTGTTTTTGTGTTCTTCTGTCTTCCGGCGTCACAAGCCGCTGTTTTGTCATACATTTAACTGTTAACCTCAGAAATCATTTTTATTTTTAGGTTACAGATTGCTAATAATTTGTTTTACAGTTTTTTCTCAATTGCTAAGACACTACAACGGATTCATTTGGCCCGATTTCCCAAACCATTCATTCAGTTCTCGAAACAAAGACACATTTCTCAAAACTTGTAACACTTGTAACAGATGATCCAATTTGCTCAGTGTTTTGTGCAAAACAAAAATGCCCTCATTTTGCACAGTGCCACATTGGTTCGGGGCCTGTACCATGAAGCTGGATTAGAAGTTTCAGTTTAGTTTGCACCAATCCTGGGTTTTAGGTACCATGAAAGTGGTTCGGCTTTTAGCAGCATTCATTGCCATGGTAACTTAAGTTCCACAGCTAACCTGCTTGCTCCAAATTAAAGGTGACTAGTACAAAAAAATATATATATATAAATTGTCTGGGGTTTAATGATAATAACTTAGTTATTTTATCTGATTTATATATTTTATATGTGGAAAGATGGATAGATGATTTCATCTAATGTAAATATGGTTTAAATTCTTCATATTGTTCGATCTTTTTAATCTTTGCTAGTGAATTACACTGACTCTCACGAGAAGTGAATCACAGTTTCAAGGCATGTAATTGGCTGTTCATTACTGATGTCACTCTTTATGTGCACATGCATTAACTCTGGATCAAGCCTGAGTTGACAGGAAGTTGATGATCAGCCTCATGGTACCAACAAAGCCTGATTGGAGTTGCTGGTTTGGTTTTGTCTACTCAAAACTAATCCTGTAATTCTGAGTTTGTTCAGCCCATCATCATGGTACAGGCCCCCTGATCTAAACCAGGTTAGCTTTATCAGGTTTTGTCAACTCAAAACTTACTCTGCAACTCTGAGTTAGAAAACTAATCCTGTAATTCTGAGTTTGTTCATCTCTTTTCATGCTACAGACCACTGAAGAGTTTGGAGAACACCTGACAAGAGATCAGTGACCATTCCTTCATCTAGAATCTCTCCAAATCCTTCAGATTCACAGCTGCATGTTGGTGCTTCTCTTCAGTTCACCCCACTCATTTTCTACAGGGTTACAGTTTTTATCTGTTGGTATTTTATAGAATCCATGATGCGATGTATCTGAACAAGATGTCTAGAACCTCTGGCAGAAAAATAGGTTCACAACATTAAAGATCCAGCAGTATATTTAGCTGTGGGCATGGAGTGCTTTTTATCCCTGTTTGCACCAAACCAGATCTGGTGGGTTTACTTCCAGAAAGCTCTTTTTTATGTTTAATCTGCCCAAAGAAGCCAGTTTGAAGTTCCAGTCGTGTCTGACACTGAATATGCTGGAGTTTGTTTTTGGATGAGCCAGGGGGATTTTTCTTGAAACCCTCTTGAACAACATGTGCTGATGTAGGGGCTGTTTTGATGAGCTGTGATCTTTCATTTTTTTTTTAGTTTTTCTAACCCCAAGACTCAACTAATCTCTGCAATTCTTCAGCTGTGATCTTTCAGCTGTGAGTCTTTGGCCACTCAAACTCTCCTCCATGCATTAGGATGATACAGACACACGTCCTCTTCCAGGCAGATTCGGAACATCTTTAGTTGATAGGAACCTCTTGATTATTGCCCTGATGATGGAAATGGGGATTTTCAGTGCTTTAGCTCTTTTCTTACAGCCACTTTCTATATGTGAAGCTCAGCAATCTTGTTCTGCACATTGCACATTAGAACTATATTCTAGTTTTACTCCTTGTGATAGATGATTAAGGGAATTTGGCCTTTGTGTTCCACATATTTATAATCCTGTGGAACAGACATCACGGCTGGACAATATCAGGCTTCTAGTCACTGTGGTAAATATAAAAAAAAAAAGTAAATATGCATGTAAATATACAGTGTGTGATTTGTGGAAAAATCAGAGGAGGGGATGTTTTAGTCTCAGCTTCAGACGTCACGTCCACGGACCTTTGGCTAAACGTCTGATGCATATGGGACACAAAAGTGGAAACACTTCAGGAGTGTCGAAGTCATCATCGGATTGGTTGAATTCTACAGGATGTCTGTGAGACGTGTGTGTCGCGTTCTTTAATGTTCCGCCTGGAAACAAAGATACCGTGACACCAAACCCCCTCATGAATGAAGAAAGCCTAGTGTTTACAGCTGTGACGACGAGTGCTTATCAGGATCAACTAAACGCTGGATTTTCAAAAATATGTGAAATATTAAACATTTGCGGCATAGAATCTTTAAAATATGTCCGAGAGTTTTACACACCGGTCTGTTATTGTGTCGACATTTCCACGCCACGAAACATGACCATGAACGAAACGAACTGTGATTGGTTGTTTGACATGTCGGTTAGACGGCCTCATGGGTGGGCCTTGGCCAGTGAAAGCTGCCATGAATTCCAGATATTCAGTCTGAAGGTCTGGCTACGCAAGACTAGGGATGTTTTGACAGGTTTTTATTCATGAACAGATCATAAAGCTCTGTGGACATTTATACCTATATATACTATGAAACCATTTCTTGCAGCTATTTTGCAGTAATTTTGAACTTTAAACTTCCTCTTACCCTAAAATCTGGCAACCCTTTGTGGTCAATTTGACCCCAGCAATTTAAACTTCCAGAATATGATATTTTGTATTAAAAAGTTTGTGTCCGATCATTTATGTCTTTGTTGACTACTTAAGTAGGCTTTAAATAACCCATAGAACATAGAATATGAACAGAATTTTTTCCACTACAGCCAACCAGAAGGTACATTCCAGCCTTTTGTCTGCACTAATTTGCAGGGTGTAGGATGTTAAAAAAAAAATAATAATAATAGTACATGTAATGTTATGGCCATGCAGTCTCTCAGTAATGTGTAGTACCACACTCATGCTCTGAATTTTTTTTTTTTTTTTTTTTTTTTTTTCAGGTGCTTGTCCAGGGGATTCACCAGTGTACACCCACATATTCCAGGCATAGATGGACTGTGCACCACATGCGGCCCACATTTTTATGCCATATTTGGCTGGTTTGCTAGGCATGTATTGTTTGGACTTTAAAGTTATTGTTACAAATAACTTCAGTAACTACAGTTCTTTAAACATTTTGTGCATGATATTGTTTTCCTAACGGTCAGTTGCAGTTTGTTTCAATTATTGTTAATTATAGACTCACATAAAAAAAAAAAAAAAAGTTTCCTATGGAAGCCAGTTTTTTCTTTTTTTTTTGGGGGGGGGGGGGGTGTTTTGCTAAAAAGAAATTGAATTTTTAATTGCATCTCACAATTCTGACCTTTTCTTACAAATTAAAGTGTATGTCTTGCAATTGTGATATTTTAGCTCAGAATTA
This sequence comes from Cyprinus carpio, assembly GCF_018340385.1. NCBI lineage: Eukaryota > Metazoa > Chordata > Actinopteri > Cypriniformes > Cyprinidae > Cyprinus > Cyprinus carpio. Next base: position 24,942,384 of record NC_056610.1, read on the forward strand.
TGAAAATACTTGTGAAAGACGTACTTAGAATAAGAAAAAAAAGAATTGTGAGAGGAAAAGCTACAATCATGAGATTAAATTCAGAATTGAAAAACAAAAGTCAAAATTGTGAGATATGAACTCGAAATTAACAAACAAATTGTGCAATTAATTAAATTATATTATTATTATTATTAAGGTGTGGTGTGGCTTTATGGCCTTTTGACATAGCCTATTTTTTATTTTCCTCTCAGATGTTCCCATCATCATGCAGTGAATTAGAGAAGCACTAGAGAGCACCGTTGAGCAACAAAAATCTTCTCTAATTCTATATACACTGACATTATCACAAATATATCACTCCAACATCCTCTAGATACACTGACATTATACATGCTGAAAGTGTATTTCTAGAGGAGAAGCTCATCTCTACACAAGCGTGTGTATCTGCTGTCCGTCCTCACTGAATTCCTGCGCTTGAGCTCCAGCTAATCTGAGATGAGACTGAATATGATCTCACACAAGATCTGAGAGGAGAGAGAACCATAGAGAGAGAAAAACACACAGACTGATATCTCTAAACGCTGATAACTCTGATGAATGGAGTGAGAGAGAGTGAATGTGTTCATGAATGAGCTTCAGGTGCTTCATTGATGTATTTTATATTGATGATATTGATGAGCCTCAGGTGTGATGTATTTTAACATCGCTGTAGTATCAGATCAGCAACTGAAAGCTCAGCCAGGTTTCCTTTTTACATTACCTTAATATAGGTGCATTATTTTTATATGAAAATAAATTTAAAAATTGGATTATACAGATTTACACAAAAAAAAAAAAAAAAAAAAACAAAAAATAGTGTAGAAACAGGTTTTACTAAGATGTGAAATGTTAGAGAGTCGGACTTGTAACCCAAAGGTCCTGGGTTCGAGTCTCGGTACCAGCAGGGATTGTAGGTTGGGGAGTGAATGACCAGCGCTCTCTTCCACCTTCAGTACCACGACTGAGGTCATGAGTTGCACAACAAAAAAAACCATTAATTGGATTTGTAATTTAATGGTGTTCTCAGTTCATCTGAATGATGCACAACACTGGCATGAACAGAACAGACACTGTAAAGACCCACCATGCACTGAGGAATGAGGAAGCTGCTTGCTTTCTTGTTTTTTTTTTTTTTTTTTTTTTGTGTGTGTGTGTATGACTCACAGGAATGAGGAAGCTGCTTGCTTTCTTGTTTTTTTTTTTTTTGTTTTTTTTTACTCACGTGACTCAAACACAGAAGCAGGAAACAGGAATCACGTGAGTTCAGGGAAAGAGAAACTGAAGTGTAGTTGAACTGTTGTGTGTTTGTGTCTCTGTATTCTTGCAGTAAAATGGCAGAAGCAAGAGTTTCTCAGGATGAGTTCTTGTGTCCAGTGTGTCTGGATCTCCTGAAGGATCCAGTGGTCATTCCCTGTGGACACAGTTACTGTAAGAGCTGTATTACAGACTGCTGGGATCAGGAGGATCAGAAGAGAGTCTACAGCTGCCCTCAGTGCAGACAGACCTTCAGTCCAAGACCTGCTTTAGCTAGAAACACCATGCTGGCTGAAGTCTTTGGTGGAGAAACTGAAGAAGACCAGACTCTCTGCTGACTGTGACGCTGGAGCTGGAGATGTTCAGTGTGACGTCTGTACTGGAAGAAAATACAAAGCCGTCAAGTCCTGTCTGGTGTGTCTGGACTCTTACTGTCAAACTCATCTTTGACCGTCATGAGGAGTTACATTCATTTCACATAAACCACACAAAGTGATTGAAGCCACTGGACGACTGCAGGAGATGATCTGTGTCACGGGGTGACGACTCCTTGAGGTTTCTGTCGCACTGATCCGAAATGTATATGTTTGCTGTGTACGGTTATTGAACATAAAAAACCATGACATTGTATCAGCTGCAGCACAGAGGACAGAGAAACAGGTATTTAAAACTAGCGATCAAGTTAATACTCAGTGTAGAGCCACAGGGTAATTACACAGAAACACTGTCAGTGTAAAGGTCTATGTCTGTGTCACTTTTACTTTTATAAATAAGAGGGGCAGCTGTGGCCTAATGGTTAGAGAGATGGACTTGTAACCCGGACTTTGATGTTTCGAGTTCAAGTTCAAGTTGAGCTTTGTTGTCATTCTGCTACATGAGTGGACATACAGTGGAATGAAATGTCAAGCCTCACAGTGCTACATAAATACAGACATACAACAATGAAGTAAAACAGTATAAAACCTATACACAACTAACCTACTCACAGATTTTGACTATAAATATACTATATATAAAAGTTTACCCATACATAAGCTAAAAAATACAGACTACACGAATGCTTCACATAATAATATACCTATACACAACTAACCTACTGATGACAGATTTTGACTTTAAATACCATATATGCAGTAAATGTCTACCTATACATAAACTTAAAACAAAATAGAAACTATACAAATGCTACACATAAACACTGAACCTATACACAACTAACCTGCTGACAGATTTTGAATATGAATATACTATATATAAATGTTTACCTATACATAGACTGAAAAGGAAAAATATATAGACTATACGAATGCTTCACATAATACTGTACATGTGCAAAGAGAAACATCATAAGTGAAGCAGCTGGCTGGGGAACAGTGCAAGATGATTTGTAGTGCACGAGCATGTAAACACATATTTGAGTCTTTTGAGGGATTATGTACACACAGCAGTGTGTGTGAAAAGTATCTAGTGTGCATAGAGGAGAACTGCACAAAAAAAAGAATGTTTCAGACAGTTTTTCTCTGTGATGTGGTAAGGTTGGGGGTGTGTGGGGGGTGGAGGAGGTGAGATGGTCCATGTTTCAGGAGGTAGAGGGCTTGTGAGGGGTTTCAGAGGGGGGCAGGGTGATTTGAGTTCAGGGATTGCACAGCCTGGGGGAAAAAGTTGTTGAGCAGTCTGGCGGAGTGGGCTCTGATGCCCGGTTTCCTGATGGGTAGGAGCTGGAAGAGACTGTGGGGGGGATGGGTGGTGTCCTTCACGATACTGTTGGCTTTGCTGGAGCATCATGTAGGGAAAATGTCCAGGATGGAGGGGAGAGGGGCACTGATGATCTTTGCAGCTGTTGTTCACTGTCCGCTGGAGGGTCTTGCGCGGTCTGCTGCACTACAGTTCCCGTACCAGACAGTGATGCAGCTGGTCAGCACACTCTCAATGGTTCCCCTATATAATGTGGTGAGGATGGGTGGAGGGAGACTTACTCTTTACAGTCGGCGGAGAAAGTGTAGGCACTGTTGTTCCTTCTTGGAGAGTGACATGGTGTTGGTGGTCCAGGTGAGATCCTCTGTGATGTGCACCCCCAGGAATTTTGTGCTGCTGACTTTCTCCATAGTCGAGCTGTCTATGGTCAGTGGGCGGGGAGTGGGGGGGGTTGTGTCCATCACAACCTCCTTTGTCTTCTCCACATTGAGGGACAGGTTGTTAGTGGCACACCATTCAGCCAGTTGTGCCAATTCCTCTCTGTAGTGTGTTTCATCGCTGTTGCTGATGAGACCTACCACAGTTGTATCATCCACAAACTTGATGATGTGGTTGGAGCTGAACTTGGCAGTGCAGTCGTGGGTCAGCAGCGTGAAGAGCAGCGGGCTGAGCACACAGCCTTGTGGGGCACCTGTGCTCAGTGTGGTAGTGCTCGAGGTGTTGTGGCCGACACTGACAGACGGAGGTCTTTCAGTTAGAAAGTCTAGGATTCAGTTACAGAGGGAATTTTTAAGGCCCAGCAGGTTTAGTTTGTTTATGAGCTGTTGTGGTATTATTGTGTTGAATGCTGAGCTGAAGTCGATGAAACAGCATTCTAATATAGGAGTCTTTATTTTCTAGGTGGGTAAGAGCCAGGTGGAGGGTGGAGGAAATTGCATCGTCCGTAGAGCGGTTTGGACAGTATGCAAAACTGGAGCGGATCAACTGTGTGTGGGGAGGCTGGTTTGGATGTTGTGCATGACTAACCTCTCCAAAGCACTTCATCATGATTAAAGTCAGTGCTATGGGACGGTAATTGTTTAGACAGGACACAGGTGATTTTTTTTGGTACCGGTATGATGGTTGTGGATTTGAGACATATGGGGACGACTGCCTGGCTCAGCAAGGTGTTGAAGATATCTGTTAGGACATCTGTCAGCTGTGCAGCACAGTCTCTCAGCACACGGCCAGGTATGTCGTCAGGACCCGCAGCCTTGCGTGGGTTATCCTAGATAGGGTCTTCCTTACGTCGACTGGAGACAAGACAGAGCACCACCTGGTCATTGGAGGTATGGGCAGTTTTTTGTGCAGGTGTGTCATCCTGAGTCTCAGTGCCTGCAGGAGTTGTAGGTGGGGGGAGTGAATGAAGAGTAAAAATCTCTTCCACACTCAATACCCATAGTTGAAGTGCCCTTGAGCAAGGCACTGAACCCCTAATTGCTTCCCGGGTGCTGGAGCAAATATCTGCCCACTGCTCCGGGTGTGTGTTCCCTACTCACTGATGTGTGTGTGTGCACTTGGATGGGTTAAATGCAGAGCACCAATTCCCGAGTATGGGTTACCATACTTGGCAAATGTCACAACTTTACTTTAATACTTACACTTGTAGTAATTAATGTACGATAATTGTAATTAGTTATCAGCTCCACTTTTACTGGATTCATCTGTTCATGATGATTTAGAGCACAAGTAGTTTTCTGTGAGATTCACTATCATCTGTTTGTCCTGCAGAAGCAGCTGAAGGAGACGCAGAAGACACTCCAGCAGAGAATCCAGCAGAGAGAGAAAGATCTTCAGCAGCTGAGAGAGACTGTGGAGTCTCATAAAGGTGATCTGGAGAAGAAGAGAAGTTTGTCTCTGTCTCAGTTCAGACTCACTGAAGCTGAATCACTGTGTGTCCTAACAGCGCTCTGTACAGACAGCAGTGGAGGACAGTGAGAGGATCTTTACTGAGCTCATCCGCTCCATTGAGAGAAGCCGCTCTGAGCTGATACGACTGATCAGAGAGATCAGGAAAAGACTGCAGTGAGTCGAGCTGAAGAACGACTGGAGCGACTGGAGCAGGAGATCAATGATCTGAGGAGGAGAGACGCTGAGCTGGAGCAGCTTTCACACACACAGCATCACATCCAGTTCCTGCAGGTAACACAGATCTACAAGAACAGATCATAGTGGACAATGCTTCAGTGTTTGGAAACCCAAACCAAACCTGAGCATGTTTTAAGGATCCTTGTGAAGCTTCAGTATCTTTAACTGCTCTAAAGTTATAAATAATGGTAAATTTAATCGTAGCCTTTGAGATGCTTTTCCTGAGCAAATCTACTGAACCCTACAATGAGACTCCATTGATGTGCTTAAGCTGTTAGTTCACAGAGACTATAAGTGTCAAACACTATATAATGAATATGAGAAGAATGAAGCTGATGTTGTGAAAGTGCTGGATTGAGGTGAGTTACTAAAGATCAGTCGAGTCAACAAAGAGCCGCACAAATCTGATTTTGGTGCAGGTTATTGGGTGAAGTGTGGAGCTGATGAGTTTTGATTTCTGTTTTCTGTAGAGTTTCCAGGTCTCTCTCAGCACCTCCTGAATCTACAGACGGAAATGATGATCTCTTCAGTTCTCTCGTCTCTTTTGATGGTCTGAAAGAATCTGTCCATCAGCTGAGAGACAAACTGGAGGATTTTCTGCAAAGAGGAGCTCAAGAAGATCTCAGACAGAAGGTAAAGTCCTGGAGATTCATCTGCTCTCAGAAACCAGTCCATCATCATCTCATATAATGGAGGAACAACATCATATTAGAAATGTGTTAGGAATGGATGCAGGATCATGAGAATCACACTGTTCATGTCTGTTGATTTCCACAGTCACATTCACCAACATTGTTCCCAGAACCAGGAACGACTTCCTACAATGTAAGTCAATAAGAAAACCAGCAGAAAAACTCACTGAGTGTGTTCATGTTCTTCCTGTATACGGTGAAAGAAGAGTTTTATAACTGAAGAGTAAATGATGATTTGCACTGATATCTGTTCGTCTGTACTGAGACACTGATGATACACTGAACATGAAGAGTTCAGCTACATAAAAAGATCAAGATCAAACAGATTCATAAACTTCCTGATTCTGGTGTGTTTTATCTCCATCAGATTCTCATCAGCTCACTCTGGATCTGAACACAGTGAATAATTACCTCTGTCTGTCTGAGAGCAACAGAGTGATTACTTACACTGACACAGATCAGCCGTATCCTGATCATCCAGACAGATTTGATGGATATTTTCAGGTGTTGTGTAGAGAGAGTGTGTGTGGACGCTGTTACTGGGAGATTGGAGTGGAGTGCTGGTGATTATGGTGTGTTTATATCAGTGTCATATAAGAGCATCAGCAGGAAGGGACGGGGTATTAATTGTATGTTTGGATCTAATGATCAGTCCTGGAGTTTGTTCTGCTCTCCCTCCAGATACTCATTCACACACAATAAGATAGTGACTGTTCTCCCTGTGAAGGCATATCAGCAGTAGAATAGGAGTGTTTGTGGATCACAGTGCAGGAACTCTGTCCTTCTACAGCGTCTCTGACACAATGATCCTCATCCACACAGTCCAGACCACATTCACTCAGACGCTCTATCCTGGGTTTAATGTTAATTATGTTGGATCTTCAGTGAAACTGATGTTGATGAATCAGAATACAAATTCCAAAAAAAAGTTGGGACACTGTACAAACTGTGAGTAAAAAAAGGGAATGGAATAATTTACAAATCTCATAAAACTTATATTTTATCACATAGAATATAGATAACATATCAAATGTTGAAAGGCCCCTGAGACATTTTGAAATGTCATGCCAAATATTGGCTCATTTTGGATTTCATGAGAGCTACACATTCCAAAAAAGTTGGGACAGGTAGCAGTAAGAGGCCTGGAAAAGTTAACTGTACATATAAGGAACAGCTGGAGGACCAATTTGCAACTTATTAGGTCAATTGGCAACATGATTGGGTATAAAAAAGAGCCTCTCAGAGTGGCAGTGTCTCTCAGAAGTCAAGATGGGCAGAGGATCACAAATCCCCCCAATGCTGCGGCGAAAAAAATAGTGGAGAAGAAATATCAGAAAGGAGTTTCTTAGAGAAAAATTGCAAAGAGTTTGAAGTTATCATCATCTACAGTGCATAATATCATCCAAAGATTCAGAGAATCTGGAACAATCTTTGTGAGTAAGGGTCAAGGCCGGAAAACCATACTGGATGCCCGTGATCTTCGGGCCCTTAGACGGCACTGCATCACATACAGGAATGCTACTGTAATGGAAATCACAACATGGTTCTCAGGAATACTTCCAGAAAACATTGTCGGTGAACACAATCCACCGTGCCATTCGCTGTTGCCGGCTAAAAACTCTATAGGTCAAAAAAGAAGCCATATCTAAAAACATGATCCAGAAGTGCAGGCGTTTTCTCTGGGCCAAGGCTCATTTAAAATGGACTGTGGCAAAGTGGAAAACTGTTCTGTGGTCAGACGAATCAAAATTTGAAGTTCTTTCTGGAAAACTGGGACGCCATGTCATCCGGACTAAAGAGGACAAGGACAACCCAAGAAGGATCCGGGTACTGAAATGGCCAGCCTGCAGTCCAGATCTTTCACCCATAGAAAACATTTGGCGCATCATAAAGAGGAAGATGCGACAAAGAAGACCTAAGGCAGTGGAGCAACTAGAAGCCTGTATTAGACAAGAATGGGACAACATTCCTATTCCTAAACTTGAGCAACTTGTCTCCTCAGTCCCCAGACGTTTGCAGACTGTTATAAAAAGAAGAGGGGATGCCACACATTGGTAAACATGGCCTTGTCCCAACTTTTTTGAGATGTGTTGATGCCATGAAATTTAAAATCAACTTATTTTTCCCTTAAAATTATACATTTTCTCAGATTAAACATTTTATATGTTATCTATGTTGTATTCTGAATGAAATATTGAAATTTGAAACTTCCACATTATTGCATTCTGTTTTTATTCACAATTTGTACAGTGTCACAACTTTTTTGGAAGTCGGGTTTGTAGATTGATGAGGGATTCTAGCCATAATGCTTTGAGCTGCATGATGAATCAGTAACAGTGAGATGTTAGAGTCTCTTCTTTTCTCTTCATGACATTAATTCTGCAGCTGAACTTTTGTCAGTTAACATGTCAGAATAAATGTGTGTAATAAATCCTCATATAGACAGTAAGATCAGTGTGTGTGAGTCCTGCTGACGAGTGAACGTGTTTCTGTGCTTTTCTCAAACTCTGTTGGTTTTTATTGTAGTCACAATTTTTATTATTACTATCAAAATGATTTTTTAATTCAAATGATCACACATAGACAATAAATCATTTTCATTACTCACCTTATGGAGCTCCGGCAATTGTTCTTCTGTCTAATGGCATCACGAGCCGCTGTTTTTATTGTCATACATTTAGCTGTTAACCACTGAATTCATTTTTATTTTTAGTTTACAGCTTGTTAATAATTAGTTTTACATTTTTTCTGATTTGCTAACACTCTTTAAAGGATTCATTTTGGCCAGTGTTTCCCAAACCCACATTCTGTCACGGAATACTCAGAAAAACCTAGAAGAAGATCTAATCACAGAAAAATTAATTTAAAGCTATTTTTTTTTTTTCTAGTGACTCCTGACAAAAATCAAGCTTCCACACTCTTAAAAAAAGTTGCTAATTTAAAAACAATTTAAATATGCTACCTTTTAAATCATACATTACCTAATTATTTATCAAAAATTGTTAATGTTAAGAATAAATGTACATAAAAATTATATAGGCTAAAAAAAAAAACATAAAAAAAAATGGTGTAGAAACAGTTTTCACTCAGAAATTGGAAGTAAATTTCACGATTAATTACAAAGAAATGTCAAATAACATGTTGAATTAAACATGACATTTTGATGTAGAAAAACTGAAATAGTATTTTATTTTAAATATAATTATTTTACAACTTCAAAAAAGTCCTTTTATACAGTGCACATTTACTTGTTGGCAATACGGTACATGTTTTTTTTTTAAACGGGGTCATATGGACGTTGCTAAAAAGAACATTATTTTGTGTAATGAAATGTGTTTATTATGCTGTTTAAGGTAACAAAAAAAACACCATTATTTTCCACATACTGTACATTATTGGTTTCTCCTCTATGACCGCACCCGCCTTCTGAAACGTGTCAATTTTTCTACAACAGCTCATCGTTCTGAGAACCAGCGAGGTGTGCTGTGATTGGCCAGCTGTCCAGTGCTTTGTGATTGGCCGAATACCTCAAGCGTGTGACGGCAATGTTACGCCCCTTAACATACTGTAATGGAGCGACGAGACAAAACCCAATAAAAACCATAAATATACGAGGCATTTGTTGCATCCAGTGGGCACATTATAACTGATTATAATGAGTTTTACTGTCTTTTTACACGTTGCGTTGCATTGCGCTGCACTGTGTAAACATAAAACCATGTCTGCATTTGTGATTGCATAAAAAAGACAAACAACAAGTGCTACTCTACACTGCTCAAAACTCGCGTTTGAATCATCAGTGGCAAATTCTTTAAATATGAAAGCATACTTACAGGCTGTGAGTCAGCATTATTTGTCAGAACACCGCTATAGTAGGCTACTCTCACAGGAAACAGTCCTCGTCCTCCGTAAAATGCGCTGCACACATCTGAATATTTGGGTTGAACTGTTCTGGAACAGTGTTGTAAAGACAACTTAACCACTGACTTCTAGTTGTGTCCTCTTTTGGAAGACCAAACAAAGTAGTTTCGCTTTCACAATGAAACACACAGCATCTCCACAACATGGCTCCAGCGGCAACAATACTACAGCGAGAATAAAAGTTACTCCTTTTTTCTTTGCGTGAACATTTGGGTGGCGTTATGCAAATCTTCCCACACAGTGACGTAGACATGTCGTGTTAGAATGAGCCGTTTTAGGAAGGTGTGGTCGAATCTTAAGTTTCATAAAGAATATCTCTTTGGGTTTGAGACTTTAGTCTTTGCAACTTTAGGGATCTTATCTATTCCACGAACAGCTTGTAACACTCCAAAGAGAAAGGAAAACTTGAAATTGCATCATCTGACCCCCTTTAATAAAAGTGTATGAAATGATTATTTCAACAGAATTTACCACCGTAAAAACCAGATGTTCAGAAGTCCCTCAGTGATTCATCGGATTTGATTACATTATTATTTATTTTGTTAAGCAACTGTCACAATAGAAGAAGACATAGATGTTCACAAGTCTTTAAGTTGGAGTCTGAGTCAAGTCTGAAGTCTTTGGTCACGAGTCCGAATCGAGTCTCAAGTCATTAATGGCTTGCTAAAAAAAATTCCATTCAGAATTCCTCGTGTGTTGAAATCTTCCTACAAAGCTGTTTTATAGGCTATAGACAAAATATATGATCTAGGATCTTTTTTTTTTAAGAGGTGTTAAGATGTAATGTTAATGTACATCCAGCCTGTTACTTATTTGTATTAATCCATTACCATGTTCAAAACACTTTTTCTGTAATCAAGTTCTATAATAAGAGTCCTGTCTACCATGATACATAAGAAAAATATGTGACACAGATATTACAAAACCATACAAATAAATGATTTCTTTTTTATATAAGTCAGGGGGTATTCAATTAAAAGTTCCAAGACATATCTATGTTTTCTTCAAGCAGAGGTCCAGACAATTTTTTTTTTTTTTTTTACACAAATTGTATTTTTACATTTAGATACATGCGAGGCCATGCGACAAAAATACTGTTTCTGTTCAGGCTTTTCCTCCTGAAATCTATACTATTTTAATATTTTACTTAAAAGCATTATCTACTAAAAATGTCTACAATAATCAAAACGTTCTCATCTTGAGCAGAAAATAAAGATAACCAGCAGTTTCAAAGTTTAAGTTCTGTCCTAGCTATCTAACAACAATTACAAAATTATAATTACAAGATTCTTTTGAAATGTTCTTAGCCTGAAGAACTATATTCGCAGCTTTTTTTTTTTTTTGCTGTGTTTTAGTGAAAGTAATCTATAATTTTGCTGCTCTCTGTGTTTCTGTTGTTAAAATAACCAAGTCGTCGTCCGTGCCGGCACGTGTCCGGAGAGCGAGTAAGCACACGGAGCTGAAAGGACTTGAATAAAACAGTTTGGCTTTAGATAAACAATATGGTTATCTTCTAAAACAGGTGTTTATTAACAGATGGGCAGAAACAAAAGCAGGTAAGTGACTGGGTTCAATGAGCAGCAGGCAATGTAACTGAGCTGAGGACAACAGTCCTTTTAAATCCACAGGTGCAGGAGGAGAGAACGGACGGTCAGCTGGCCCGAAGAAGACTGAGGACTGGATATAAACAGGTGTGTATCACAGGTAGGTAGTCAGGTGAGAAGTCCGGTAGGAAACAACAAGACCTGACAACTGTGAGTGACTGGAGAGTGCGAGTCCTTGATGAGCTGCTGCAGGTGATCAGAATTCAGGTGATTGTGAATATTATATTTTCTGTGTTTACTGCATTATTTTAGTGTCGTTTTTGATGGAGTGCACTGAAATGCCGCTCCATAATGCACTATAAAGTTTTTTTTTTTTTAATTGTATGTAAAACAAAGATTATTTGTAGTATGTTTTACAAGAAAATACTATTTTTCATATTTTAATTTCAAAGTATTTACTTGCTTTTTCTTTGTAATTATTTGTGAAATTGATTAGCAATGTCTGAGTGGAAATAATTTCAAAGTAAATCCAGTGTGTCTGAAAGGTCATCGCCATATTTTGACAGTGAATTTGTGGCATCCACAGCTGCTATATTTTTTTCTACTGTAACATACTGTAAATGCAGTGGATTATTTTTACAGTGCATGATGGTAAAGCTGTGTGCCAGAGTATTTTTAACACTTGAGACATGAGACACAGAGGTTCTGCACATCTAACAGACCGCAGGAATATGAGGGTGTTACAGTATGAGAGAATGAGCACATCTGGAAGCTGAAACAGTGAGTTTTTGTGCTTACTGTGTTTCTCTACTACCACTAAACGAATACATGCTATTAGAGAAACTCAATACTCCAGCATTAAAAACACAGTGACGCAGCAGATCTGACTGCAGCCCAAAACATCCAGCAGCTCCTGAAGGCCTCTGTGTGTCCCAGCAAACTAAAATATGTTCTAACAACGTTTTTCTAATGTTCTGTTTATATTATGAACACATTATTTCTGATTGTTCTCTCTATCTAGTTTTTAAATATTTAAAAATACTTTTTAATGTTCTCTAAAGCATTGTTCAGACTGTCAGTTCAAATCTGACTTTTGTCAGAATCAGAAAGAGCTTTATTGTCAAATGTGTTCACGCACACAAGGAATTTGTCTTGGTGTCAGGAGCTTCCATTACAGAAAGTACAAACATAGTGCAGACATACAAATAATTAAGGTAATAAAAACACTTATAATAAAGAGAATAGACAACAAGTTATAAATAACAATAGTAATAAAATACAGAGAAAGGGAAAATGTCCATAGACAGAATTGTGAATGCGCATATGTGCTATATACAGATGAAAGTTTGATGAGTTATTTACAGATGTTCAGTACTGTGCTGTGTTGTGTGTTGTTCAGGTGGGATATGGCCTGGGGAAAAAACTGTTTCTTGTGTCTGGATGTTTTGGTGCTCAGTGCTCTGTAGCAGTTCAAAGAGAGAGTCTGCTGGGGTGTGAATGGTCCAGAGTGATTTTCTTAGCCTCTTTTCTAACTCTGGAGATGTAAAGATCTTGGAGATTGAGTAGAGGGGCACCAATAAATCCTCTCAGCAGTCCTGACTGTCCGTTGTAGTCATCTGATGTCTGTTTTTGTAGCTGAACCAAACCAGACAGTTATAGATGAACACAGGAATGACTCAATGATGGCAGAGTAGAACTGTTTCAGCAGTTTGGTGCATACCCGATTGTAATCTGATCATATTTAGCCAGTGTGAACAGCAAAAAATCCCATGTTACCCTTAGGACTCTTATATCGTCATCCTGGGGCTGGGCTCGCAGGACAGCTTTTCATTCTGTGCTTTTATAGTACGACTCTGTTGGACATGCAATAAAGCTGCATGCGAGTTGACAATGGCGCTTATCAGTCGAAAGATTCTAAAGAAAACTATACTGTGAGAAAAGCACCCTTCTTCAGATGAGATGTTAACCCAAGGTCTTGACTCTCTGTGGTAATAAAAAATCCCAGGATAACTTTTGAACAGAGTAGAGGTGTGACCTCAGCATTCTGGCCAAATTTGTCCATTGGTCTCTGAGCATCATGACCTCCTCATCATTCCTCATATATCTACTGATGGGCTTCATCACTCTGTCTCCTCTCCACCAGTAAGCTGCTGTGTTTTGGGTGTTCTGGAGCACTATGGCTGTGGTCACTTCGTCCAGGTGATGCTGCACACTGGTGGTGGATGAGGAGATCCAACCTCACAATTTAAAGTGCTTTGAGTGCCTAAGAAAGTGCTGTATAAATAAAACATATTTAATATTATAATTATTATAAGAACATTAATTTTATAATATAACATATTCATTATTATTATTATTATTATTATTATTATTATAAAGAGCAGTAATAGATGGTTCATTTGTTTAAATAGTTATTATTTTATCTTGTGGACTATAAATAAGCATCTGTTATTTCAAACAGCTTATTCAGGGCAGCACTTAATAAAAGCTAAATCAGCAGGACATGTTCTATCAACTGTATCCAGCAATCTTCAAAATATTTAATGTTTTAAAGAAATTCAAAGTCTCTAATGTGGCCACGATGCAGGAGCCTATTAACTGAATGGTCTATCTCCATTCTCAAACAAATTAAGACAATAATAAGGAAGGGAGGACCAAAATATTATTTTACCTAAATGTCACGATAAGAGGTAAATCCAGCCCTGTTTATTTTACAGAAAGAGAGCAAAATAGCATTTTTATGATCAAAATACACTATCATTGACTTTAGACTAGCCAGAATTCAAGCCCTCTCAAAAACTCCCAATAAACACTGAAGTTTCTTACATTGTTAATTATCTTGCTTACAAACGCAGCTGTCTGTGAATGCAGATTTGAATTTAGCAGCTGCTGATGATGTGCCACACACTGAACGACCTAATCATACCAGTGTAATCTTTCATCAAATATAAAGAAATATTGTTCTGCTATTTTTTTGTCTTTTGGAAGCTGCATTCAAAATCCACTTGCCTCAGAAATCTGAGGGGGTACGGCTGAAATTATGTTCCGGGAGTAGGGGTATTTAGGCTGGGCCTCCCTCTGGTACAGTGCCCTGGGCATGTGTGTTAATCCATCTCTGTGCGCACATGATTACTGCAGCTTTTCCTAATATCGATTGCTAGACATACTAGGAGAAAGTAAGTAAAGTCTTGTAAAGGTCTTCACATACTGCCTCCGAAACTTTCGTCCGTCATAAAAAATTCGGATCAGGTTCGATTTTCTGCATTTTAATAGGAAAGGATGACGAATGCAAAAAATGGAAAAACGCAACTCTATCGAACATTTCAGACTCAGTGTGCAATGGCTTTTAGTCTTGTCTTTCAGGAATAGAGGATTAATTTATGTGTTGTAAATCCCAAAGCTCGTATTCAGCACAAACTGACATGGCGGTGCCCATCAGCCCTCATAGATAAACTAACATGGTCATTATAAAGGAACACGTTTATGAATGTTTTAATAAAAAAGGAAAAAAACTAAATAAAAGCGATACATCTGTCATTCAGCACTATTGTGGCTGAGGTGTGCCACATGACAAGCATGATGCATCGCCATGGAAACAATAAGGCCATACATTCTAAAATAACAGTCGCCTAAAAAAACTGCTGGGGGATAAGCAAGTATATTTTAAACTCACGTTGTTAAAGGTTAAAGGCATTCTCAGTTCATCTGAATGATGCAAAAACACTGACATGAACAGCACAGACACTGTCAAGACTTGCCATTGGCATCGGGCCAGAACCGCCTCTAAAGTGCATATGCTGCTGTGGGTGCCGCAGGTTTTCTGAACCTCATTCATTACACTCTTCCATGCAGATCGATCAGTGGCCAAGGCCTTGGCATCTTTAAGGGTGATGCATTGGTATCTTAGGTCATCATCAATTTGCTTCAGCCTGGTCTTCTTCGGCCCAGCACAGTGAACTTTTGAGGTTGGCGGTGCCAGAGTAGTTAGAGTGGCTTTCGATCACTACTCATCCAGCAGATGTCAAAAACACTGCAGACATCGCATCTGGAAAGCCTCTTCAGTTGTAGGCTGGTCACCACACTCTTTTTGGATACCCTTGTTCCGGAGTAGGTCACGCTGGGAGACACAGAGGATTTGTCGGAAGCATCAAAAAGTCCTAGAGCTTGCTAAGTTCTGACTTAAGGATGGTCCAGGTTTCTGATCCATATAACACAATGGGAATGACCAAGGTTTGGAAGAGTCTTATCTTAGTTTGCAATAGTGATGTTGGCCTTGTTCCACACCGATTCAGCTATGAACTTCATCCTTCAAGGCAATCTTCTTCTCTTGCAGAGATCATAGCTACTTGAAGTTTTTGTATTTGTTCAATTTTGACAGATGCTGGTGAGCCATCAGTCATCATAACTTTGGTCTCATCGATATTGAATTTCAGTCCATATGGCTCAGCGAAACAGGCTATGTCATAAAGGGCAACGCTGGCCTCTGTATCCATATCGGCCAGGATGGTGCAATTGTCCAGAAACATAAGTTCGCTCACATACTGTCGATGCTGTACTGAACTCCCTGCTTGTTCTTGAAGACCTTCCTCATGATTGCATAGATCAATGTATTGAACAAAAATGGGGATGCTACCTTCACCTTTCCAGACACCTGTACAGATGGAAGACTCCACCGACACCTTTCTGGAAACGTGTATGCAGCTTCTCAAGCCGTCGTAGAAGTTCTGGAGGAGGCGGATGACTTTAGGCGGGACATCTTCAGTCTACAGCACCCTTTCAGAGTGATGTCCAGTGCACACAATCGAACACTAATTTGACCATAACGATTCTCACAACAGCCTCAGTGAAGACTCTGAATCTGGCTTGTTTTTTTCGTGGCTCATCTGCTCACAATGTTGCTGTAGCTGTGATTGGACGATTTTCATGAAGTCTTTACCGTTAATTGACAGTAGACTAATGCCATGATTGTTCTTACATTCATGGCTGTCACCTTTCTTGAAGATGGGCATGATCACATATAATGGTCAGTCACACTGGGAGAGGCCGAGGACTTGTAGAAGCATTGAATTTGGAAGACCTCAAGCTTCTTGGTTCAGGTTTCTGATACATATAACATAATAAGAATGACCAAGATTCAGAAGAGTCATATCATAGTTGCAGTAGTGATGTTGGCCTTCTTCCACAGACAATGAGGGGAAAAAACCACTGTTGTCTGGCCGATTCGGCTATGAAATTCGGTGGTCGAGGTTATCATCTCTCTTGGATCAGAGATTCCTTGTAGAACTAGTAGCTAGCTGCTGAAAATGCTCCCCGCCACCACTGCAGGCCACGTGGCAGATTCCACGATGGCTGTGGTGATTGCTGTTTCTTCTTTATCAATGTCATCTAAGCTTGCGAGAACAGCAAACTTGTTTGGTAAGGGTCAGTCGGAATTAGTCCCTGATCAGAGTTGCTGAGCCGCTTTCAGTCCAGCTTCACCAGTGTCATCACTTTCTTGCTGGCCTGCTGTAGTCGAAGCTGCAATTTGGCACAAACAAAGATAATGGTCAGAACATATCTTTGAGCTACGATTGAAATTGGTGGTTTGATTAGGAAGTAATCCAAGACTGGCAAATCTTCATCAATATCTTTTTGGTGGTTGGGTCTTGAACAGTTTTTTTGAGCTCCGCTTCTTATTAGTCATAGTTAGGACAGTGTGGTAATCAAGATCTTGGTTGCCGACAGTTCCTTGTAGAAAACTTATAATCTTCCTCACCATGCACTGCATTTCATTGTCACACTGTGTGAATGTGCGTACAGGTTTATAAGATTTATGAGGACAAATGTGCATAATGACATGGCTATTACAACATGAACATGGTTTATGAGGTTTACACTTCCCGTGTCCATGTAAACCAAATGGCTTAAAAATATAGTAAGCTGTGCAAATATAGTTTGTACAGTATAAAAAACATTATGCCTATGGAAATTCCCCTTAAACCACATGCAGCATGCAAGAATGTGTGTGTGATGTGTGTGTATGAGAGAGAGAGAGAGACAGACTACAGGAGCAGGAACAAGGAACCTTATTTACAGCCTTACAAACCTGTTTTACACATTTCACTTTAACAGAACCAGGAAACTATTTCAACTCATCAGTTCAGGGAAAGAGAAGCTGAAGTGTAGTTGAGCTGTTGTGTGTTTGTGTCTCTGTATTCATGCAGTAAAAATGGCAGAAGCCAGAGTTTCTCAGGATGAGTTCTTATGTCCAATGTGTCAGGATCTCCTGAAGGATCCAGTGGTCATTCCCTGTGGACACAGTTACTGTAAGAGCTGTATTACAGACTGCTGGGATCATAAGGATCAGAAGAGAGTCTACAGCTGCTCTCAGTGCAGACAGACCTTCAGTTTTTAAATAGCCGCTGTCTTTATAAATAAACCGCAGATTTGAGTTTTAAACAACTATATTCTCGCCTGAAATACTTTTAAAAATTACATACCATGACACAATAACAGTAATATTTTGAAAATGATCAGAATAAATGGTGGCTGAAATCACAATGCTGCGTGAACTCAACCAATCAGCATGCTCAGCACCCAAGCCCCCCGCCCCCCCCCCCAAAAGTTCCGGAACTTTGAAAAAAGTACTACCTCGCCAGCAGGGACTTTCTGAGGGCATTTTTTTACCCGGAACTTTATTTAGATCCTGGTTCCTGCGGTGGAAACACAAACAGTACCAGCCCAAAGTCCCTAGTTCCTGGGTAAAGTTTCCTGCGGTGGAAAACGCACCTTATACAGGTGCTGGTCATATAATTAGAATATCATCAAAAAGTTGATTTATTTCATTAATTTCATTCAAAAACTGAAACTTGTATATTATATTCATTCATTACACACAGACTGATATATTTCAAATGTTTATTTATTTTATTTTTTTATGATTATAACTGACAACTAAGGAAAATCCCAAATTCAGTATCTCAAAAAATTAGAATATAAATTAAGACAAATATTAAGAAATGATTTTTAGAAAATCTTGGCCAACTAAAAAGTATAAAAATGAAAAGTATGAGCATGTACTGTACAGCACTCAATACTTAGTTGGGGCTCCTTTTGCCTGAATTACTGCAGCAATGCGGCGTGGCATGGAGTCGATCAGTCTGTGGCACTACTCAGGTGTTATGAGAGCCCAGGTTGATCTGATAGTGGCCTTCAGCTCTTCTGCATTGTTGGGTCTGGCATATCGCATCTTCCTCTTCCCAATACCCCATAGATTTTCTATGGGGTTAAGGTCAGGCGAGTTTGCTGGCCAATTAAGAACAGGGATACCATGGTCCTTAAACCAGGTACTGGAAGCTTTGGCATTGTGTGCTGGGGCCAAGCCCTGTTGGAAAATGAAATCTGCATCTCGATAAAGTTGGTCAGCAGCAGGAAGCATGAAGTACTCTAAAACTTCCTGGTATAAGGCTGCGTTGAACTTGGACCTCAGAAAACACAGTGGACCAACACCAGCAGATGACAAAGCACCCCAAACCATCACTGACTGTGAAAATTTTACACTGGACCTCAAGTATCATGGATTGTGTGCCTCTCCTCTCTTCCTCCAGACTCTGGGGACCCTCATATCCAAAGGAAATGCAAAATTTACTTTCATCAGAGCACATAACTTTGGACTACTCAGCAGCAGTCCAGTCCTTTTTGAACTGAGATGCTTCTGATACTGTCTGTTGTTCAAGAGTGGCTTGACACAAGGAATCCGACAGCTGAAACCCATGTCTTGCATATGTCTTTGTTTAGTGGTTCTTGAAGCACTGACTCCAGCTGCAGTCCACTCTTTGTGAATCTCCCCTACATTTTTGAATGGGTTTTGTTTCACAATCCTCTCCAGGGTGCGGTTATCTCTATTGCTTGTACACTTTTTTCTATCACATCTTTTCCTTCCCTTCGCCTCTCTGTTAATGTGCTTGGACACAGAGCTCTCTGTGAACAGCCAGCCTCTTTTGCAATGACCTTTTGTGTCTTGCCCTCTTTGTGCAAGGTGTCAATGGTCGTCTTTTGGACAACTGTCAATTCAGCAGTCTTCCCCCCATGATTGTGTAGCATACAGAACTAGACTGAGAGACCATTTAAAGACTTTGCAGGAGTTTTGAGTTAATTAACTGATTAGAGTGTGGCACCAGGTGTCTTCAATATCGAACCTTTTCACAATATTCAAATTTTCGGCGATACTGAATTTGGGATTTTCCTTAGTTATCAATTATAAACATCAAAATTAAAAGAAATAAACATTTGAAATATATCAGTCTGTGTGTAATGAATAAATATAATATACAAGTTACACTTTTCGAATGGAATTAGTGAAAATAAATAAACTTTTTGATGATATTCTAATTATATGACCAGCACCTGTATGTACAGTACTAAAGTACTGGGACGTTTTGCACAAACTATTTTCCAGTACCATTTAAAGGGCTGCATTCGCACCGACAGTGTGTACTAGTGAGTGATTTAAGCCGGTCGACAGCGACGTCATTTATGCGTGGCGTTCAACAACGAAAACAAATAAAAGAACAACGTTAACAACAGGAGGATGGAGATGCTGTGATCGGAGTTTGTGTTTTTGTTGTGTCTCACGGGATTAACAATAATGAACATGGAATGTCGATGTATACATAAAGCAATTGAAAGAACAGAAAGGAGTACTAAGAATCTCCAACGACAACTGGCAGTGCTACATTTGCTACAAGTGCCTGCACTTCAGCTCCGTCTATCTATCGATGTTCATCATACTTGTGAAATAAGTTGACACACAATGTTTACAGTATGTTTTCACAGCGTTTTAAATCATGTCATGTCAGGGCGTTTTTTTGTACGCGTCTGGCCAATCAGTGTATACCTTATATCATGGGTAGTACCAGTTGTGCTGGTTAGACCCTGCTCCGGAGTATGAACTAATTTGGTTCTCGAAAAAAAGGCAGTCCAGTACTAAAATTGCACCCAGTTCCCGCGGCGCAAAAACACCAAAAATCTGGGTAGTTCCACAATTAGTTCTGGTACTATGAAAAGGTTCCCGCGGTGTGAAAGGCTCTATAGAGTGTAAGTGGCAAATATCTAAACATATAATATAAATTATTTATTATATATATATATATATATATATATATATATATATATCTGTAGTTCTAATGTCATATAATGAAAATGAAAAGAATGAAGCTGATGTTGTGAAAGTGCTGGATTGAGGTAAGTTACTAAAGATCAGTCAAGTCAACAAGAGACACACAAATCTGATGTTGGTGCAGGTTATTGGGTGACGTGTGGAGCTGATGAGTTTTGTTTTCTGTTTTTCTGTAGAGTTTCCAGTCTCTCTCAGCACCTCCTGAATCTACAGACTTAAATGAAGATCCCTTCAGTTCTCTCCTCTCTTTTGATGACCTGAGAGAATCGGTCCATCAGCTGAGAGACAAACTGGAGGATTTCTGCAAAAAGGAGCTCAAGAAGATCTCAGACAGAGGTAAAGTCCTGGAGATTCATCTGCTCTCAGAAACTCAGTCCATCATCATCTCATATCATGGAGAACATCATATTAGAAATGTCTTAGGAATGGATGCAGGATCATGAGAATCACACTGTTCATGTCTGTTGATTTCCACAGTCACATTCACAAACATTGTTCTCTGGACCAGGAACGACTTTCTACAATGTAAGTCAGTGAGAAACAAGCAGACATTTATAGGTTAACATTAGACTTAGTGGCCATATAATGATGCTACTACTTACATGTATCAGACTATAAGCCATATTCGAGGTCGATGATCGAAACAAACATTTACATGTCCTCACTAGAGGTGTGCGATATTGACAAAAAATATCTCGATATTTTTCTGGGATTTTATCAATAATTATAATTAGGCGATGTTTGCTGAGTGTGTTATTGTACTGTGGACAGCTGGACTCCTAAAGTTTTTGATATTCTTCTTCTGGTGGTCAGTTCACAGCAGAGACAGAAATTTATCTTTTCCAGTAAGTTTAAATTGATTTTTACCTTTATAAAACCATTTGACCTGCAGTTACAAATGCATAAATAATGTTTTGATATATTAAACTTAAACGTTGAATACTGATATTTGAAATTATAAAAATAAGAAAAAACCAAAACAAAAACTAAAAATTACCTTAAATGTGAAGTTAAAACCACCAAGCAGGAGACAGCAAATCACTGTTAATAAGGGAGTCATTGCGACTGAACCAAATAATTTAAAAACGGTTGATTCAGTCAGGAACGAAACATGTCCTGTTGCTTAGAGAACACAACCTGAACAGGCAGGGCATACCCTGTGCCTGATAAGCAAAGGTGATGGCATCCACTATCCATCCTCTGCTTATAGACGGCATTAACAGCTTCTGCCCGCCTCTGTGACAGACAAAGAGCTGGTCTTAGGTCCTGAAGCCTTCGCGTCCTGTCTACGTAGCATCTCAATGCCCGGACGGGACAAAGCAAAGCTAGGGCTGGGTCTGCCTCCTCTAGGAGCAGCACTTGCAGGCTCACCACCTGATCAAGCTCAAACTCAAGGCACGAATCGTCAACCGAAAATGCGTGCAGGTCCCTCACACTCTTGATGGAGGCCAATGCAAGCAGGAGCAGAATTTTTATTGACAGAAACTTCAGCTCAACTGTCTGCAAAGGCTCAAATGGGCCATGCTGTAGTGCTCAGAGCACTAGAGACAGGTCCCAAAAGGGTATAGAGGGGGTCCGTGGAGGATTTAGCCTTCTCGCCCCCCCTAAGGAACCTGATGATCAGGTCATGCTTCCCCACCGACTTCCCTTCCAAGACTTCCTGTTTCTCCCGGGAGTGCAGCTTGTGACAGCCCCGGGACTTCCATACCTCCCCTTTACCCCCAGACTTCATCTTTCTACAGCAGCACCAATCTGATTGGGACATTTCCGTGGGTCTTCTCGGTGAGAAGAACAACACTCGAAGAAACAGGTTCCACTTCAAGAATAAGCATAGCTCGTATACGGTGCTCTCACCTAAGTGATGGTGTCAACGACCTCTTGGGTTAGATCACCTAGAAACCTCCGCATCCCGTCCCGGGACAGACATGAAATTTCCAGAGGTCTGGACATGGGTGATGCGGGTGCCACAAGGTTCACCATCTCTGAGTCAGTAGATCCTTCCTCAGAGGAATCTGCCAAGGAGGGGCTGTCACAAGGAGCATCAGTTCTGGGAACCAAGTCTGAGTGGGCCAGTAAGGCACCACGAGCAGGACCTTGTCCTCCCTGATCTTGCACCAGTGTCAGTGCAAAAAGGCTCACTGGGGGAAACAAATTCATATTTGCGAAGGCCCCACGGCCAGCTGTGTGCAGAACAACTGGAAGTGAGAGGTTTCTGGAGAGGCAAAACTGGTCTACCTGAGCGGCTCCAAAATGACTCCAAATCAGCTGGACTATATGGGGATGGAGTCTCCATTCTCCCGGGAATGACATCCTGCCCTTGAACATATTCAGGCAGTTCAACACAGACTGAGCATGTCCTTGCATGAGGCTGTGCTCGACAGAATTGAACTCCATACAGAGAAAAGAGATCCTCTCCAAGGAGTGGTTTGCTCTTTTCCCTGTTGACATGAAGGCCCAACCGGCTGAGGTAGGAAAAGCACCAATTCCCTGTGTGCACACAACTGATCCTGACAGACTGAGCTAGTACGAGTCAGTCGTCGAGGTAGTTGAAAATGTGAACACCCTGATCTCTCAGGGGAACAAGGGCTGCCTTCACAACTTAAATGAAGATAAGGGGCGACAGGGACTGCCCGGAGGGCAGGACCTCGTACTGATATGCTCGTCCTCCGGACGTGAACCGCAGCAATGGTCTGTGGTGCGGAAGGATCGACACATGAAAGTACGCATCCTTTATTCCGATCGCTGCAAACCAATCTCAGGGACGGATACACCCGAAAATGCATTTCTGTGACAACAATCTTGAATGGTACTGTAACTGGTGAAGGGCCCGGTTTCAAGACATGTAGGTCCAAGATCAGTCATAACCCAACGCCTTTCTTGGGTTATCAACGAAGTAGGGGCTGAATGAAGAGGGGACGCCAGGTGAACTGAATTGACATAGCCGAGTCTGATGGTCCGCAGGAACCAGTGAGATGGTATGAATAGCCAGGTACCTGGACAGCACACAAGCTGGACCAGCAGGACCAACGACGTACCCAAGATGGGGAAGCGAGGTGGAACGCAGAGACCTGAAGAGGGGGTCTGAATATGCAGTGAACACTTACCTGGTTTCCAAGGTTTGGCAGAGGGTGCGTGAGCAGGGGCCTTTGACGGCGCTCTCAAACCACCTAATGCTGCATGCTGGTGTGAGAGGAGGATGAGTGTGGTATGGTGTTGGTCCATGTGCGACTCTACATGCTCTCTTGGGACCCAGAGACAGAGAAAACCACTCTCCTGTCGAGATTTTTGGAAACCAGATTCTCCACCCGGCCCTCCTCCGGGGAAGGGAGAGGAGCATCCTTCTCTCCCTGGGTTGCCCGTCCTGAGGCCTCTTGGTCTTTTGCTCACCACAAGGTTGACGGGGGCCTGGACAGGTGGGGCGGCCTGCCCATGCCCAGCTCCATAGCGCTGTTTGCTTGAGTCTGCTGCAGATACGGCACGGTAGCGGGGGTGGAAGCAGGGAGCTGCCCTCAGCGGGGCAGAATGTCTTAGTCTTTCCTGTGCAGCCGAGAACTGCTAGGCCATGTTCTCGACTGCGTCACTGAAGAGGCCGGTCTGGGACAAAAGGGACTTTGAGGAACCAAAAACTTTGTCGGCGTCCCTCAAGTTCCCTCAACCAGACACAAACAGAGGTGACGCTCCTGGACCACAAGTGTGGACATCGCCAACCCAGAGAAATCGCGGTGACCATCGTCGTTCAGAGCGCGAGATCAGTTGCAGTTTGGAGCTCTTTTAGAACTTCCGGATCGTGACCACCCTCATGCAGGTCCCTCAGTGCTTTAGCCTGAAAAACCAGCATAAACGCTGTAGCGTGTAAGGTGGAGGCAGCTTCTCCACAGGCCATATAAGCATCGCCAGACATGCCAGACGAGAACCTACAGACCTGGGAGGGGAGGCATGGTTCACCCTGCCGGGTGGAGGTTGTTATTAGGACACAAACTGCATCGCAACCGACCACTCCACAGGAGGGACCCCCATATACCACCTAGCTGCACCACCGTCGAGAGTGGTGAGGGAGGAGGAGTTAGCAGGTCGGTTTCTGGCAAAAAAAGGTGCCATCCACAACCTGGTAAGGCCCTCATGCACCTCTTGGAAAAAAAATGGCACCGGGGCGGAGCGCTGAGAACCTTCCACTCCAGTAAGCTCCGACTCACCCTACGATGCAGCAATTGACATTCTGGTCGTCGGGGGGGGAGTGCCAAAGGATACTGCTGGTACGCTCCCTGTATAGGGCCCTGCCACGTCCATTGGCAGCTTAAACTGGTTGCGGAGTGCAAGAGGAGCGGTGGTCCCCCCAGGGTTTGTTGGTCCCCTGGAGGGTTTGCCATCACTGACCACCCGAGACTCAGAGTAGCCCCCACCTGACTCCTTCAGTCTTCTTCTCTCAGAAGAGTAGTCAGGAGCAGAAAAAAATGTGATCGCTCGGCTCCGAAGCGTTTAAAGCTGAATACGTACTGCACCGACTGCCTACTTATACTTACGCTGTGGATCAGTGGCAGCTGGATGCAATAATCCCATGCCAATGTGCATTGGCTTGTTTTGTGTACACTTAAGGTAGATTGGTCTCTCTAAGCGAGATCCCAATTTCGTTGGTCATCCGATGTGACGATGAGAGGTGACCGACTGAAAGGGAAACTGGTGATATGATGTCTAAAAACGTAAATCCTTAATATAACTAACTTCTTGTTTATTGAACTGTTTTAAAAAAAAATCAATATCACATTTGTAATCATGCTGAACTCTGGAGAAGAAAAAACGGCCACTTGTATAATGTCAAATCACACATGGTTAATATGATTGCGATATATATCACACACTCCTAGTTTCAGTACTTTAGGTCTGTTTAACTTCAAAGCACAGATAATCACACTTGTGGAAACACACTGTAAATGCGCCACATACACTAGTCTAACCTGCTACACTTCATCATGTATGAATGCGTGTGTAACTCTATGGTGTGTTTTTGCATGATTTTTGCTATATACTCGATAATGTCAAATCACACATCGTTAAAAACAAAAACAATTACAATATTGCTGCAGATGAATCTATATATTGCACACCCCTAAGTCCCTGACCGATGTGCTGTAAATTACCACACAGACCAGCTGTTAATGACCTGTCCATCCGCAGACATTGACTTCTTTTTTTTCAGTGGATTTTTTTTTTTTTTTTTTTTTTTTTTGCCTGCAACTAATAAAATTATGATTGACTAAGCCTCTATTAGGGGGCAGCCCTAATATATAATGATTTGCACTGATATATGGTCATATGTACTGAGACACTGATGATACCACTGAACATGAAAGAGTTTAGCTACATGAAAAGATCAAACAGATTAATAATTCCTGACTTTGATGTGTGTTTATCTCCATCAGATTCCCATCAGCTCACTCTGGATCTGAACACAGTAAATAAAACGCCTCTGTCCCTGTCTGAGAGCAACAGAGTGATTACTGAGATGAACTGGCACAGATCAGTCGTATCCTGATCATCCAGACAGATTTACCTGATGAGTGGTTCACAGGTGTTGTGTAGAGAGAGAGTGTGTGTGGACGCTGTTTACTGGGAGATTGAGTGAGTGGAGATGTGTATATATCAGTGTCATATAAGAGCATCAGCAGGAAGGGATATGGTAATGCGTGTTTGTTTGGATATAATGATCAGTCCTGGAGTTTGTTCTACTCTCCCTCCAGATACTCATTTATACACAAAACATAGAGAACTGCTCTCACACTGTGAAGTCCCATCAGCAGTAGAATAGGAGTGTTTGTGGATCACAGTGCAGGAACTTCTGTCCTTCTACAGCGTCTCTGACACAATGAGCCTCATCCACACAGTCCAGACCCACATTCACTCAGCCACTCTATCCTGGGTTTTTTGTTTTTGGTATCGGATCATCAGTGAAAAACTGTGTTGATGAATCAGAATAGACTGACAAGAGATTCTAACCCATAATGCTTTGAGCCTGCATGATGAATCAGTAACAGTGAGATGTTATTGAGTCTCTTCTCTTCTCTTCATGACATTAATACTGCAGAGCTGAACTTCTGTCAGTGAAATAACATGTCCGAATCAAAAATGTGTGTAATCTTCATATCCCACCTTTTTCTTCAACATCTGTAGCAACGATGCTAATGTAATAACTGCACATAATGTAAAAACTTCTGCACATGATGTAATAAATATTACATTATTATTGTATTGTTCATCATGTAATAATTTTTCTCAAAACATAAAAATCTTGAGTGACACTGTTAATACCAATTTTTCACTATAATGTAATTGTCATGTAGCTGCAGCTACTGTGACAGAGCTAGACTCGGGGGACTTGGAGGCCCCTCTCTGGGTAAACTCGGGGACTGGAGCCCTCTCGGGCCTAAACTCGGGGACTGGAGCCCTCTCTGGGCTAAACTTCGGGGAATGGACCTGACACTGGAGTGGGCTCAGGGGCTGGAATGAGGGCGGAGAACAAACGTTTTTAGGGGCGCTTAGGGGTAAATGGAGCGGCTGGCAGGGCCGGCACTTCGGACCAACGGACGGTGGGCATGATGGAACGGTGCAACAGAACAGCGAGCTTGGACTTTGAGCGAGGTCGGGTCGCTCGAGGAACGCCAAGGATGGCGGGCTTGCTTAAGAGAAGAGGCCGGGCTGATTTAGGCACAGGACCAAAGGTGGGATTGAGAACTGCCG
This sequence comes from Cyprinus carpio, assembly GCF_018340385.1. Taxonomy (NCBI): domain Eukaryota; kingdom Metazoa; phylum Chordata; class Actinopteri; order Cypriniformes; family Cyprinidae; genus Cyprinus; species Cyprinus carpio. Next base: position 24,969,527 of record NC_056610.1, read on the forward strand.
CAGCCACGGATGGACTGAGGAACAGCTGGCAGGCTTGACTTCGGCAAAAACCGGCGGGGTTGACAACAGAGTGGCCGGCGGAACTAGACTGCGAAGCTGTTTATTTTTGGATCAGGGGCCAGACACTCTCCGGTATTGTGTAACGCTGCAAACTGCCTGCTACTGTGACGAAGCGAGGAGCCGAAGGCAGAGAGGCAGACGTAGGGGAAATTCTTGAAAAACAGGCTTTGTTAATTCAAACCAAAGCAAAGCACACCTAGGAGAGGGGATAGACAAACAACAACACAGACTCTAGAGGACATGGAAAGACACAGGGCTTAAGTAATGGGACTAATCAAGGAAATAAACGGGAACCAGCTGAAACAAATTAACATATTAGACACAAGGGAAAAACAAGATAATGGGAGTATATGGGGAGAAAAACACAAGCCCCGGGAACACAGTTAGTAACAGTAAAGGGTGATTGTCGGAGAAAAATTTATTGTATCAAGACCCCCTGTGTCACTTGTAATGTAATCACAGTTAAGTAATATCAGCACGTAAATAGTAAATTGGCCAAAACTAAATCATAGTTTTATTAAAAGAAAATCGGCTGAGTATGCTACAATGTGAACTGTTTAATTTTATAAAAACCTTGAGAATACACGATATATTGTTGACAACAACCCTCCCCCACACCAGTCTGACGGCTCCAGTTTACTAACAGTAGTTTGGTGGACTCTTTAACCAATAAATCATTGGGATTAGCCAGGTTACGTCACGCAGAGTAACCCAACTATTATCTGTGATCATTTCATTACAATAATGCTTTGGGTGTGAGTGATCTAATGGTTTATACCCAAACTTTAAAAATGTATTTGGCAGTTTATTGGTGAAATTTTTTTTCTGGTTTAATCATGATCGATTTTTCTAGATCCTGCATGTAATTTATAAGTTGACCCTCATTTTGGGGGACAACACTTTTAAATAACGGACAGCGCAAGACTTCTATCTTTAAGCGGAAAAACAAAAAGCCATCATAGAAATTATTTGAAATTGTTACAGTAAAATGGGGAAGTCCTGGGAGGCCCGAGGGAGTTCCGCCCGACTTGCTGGGGTCAACCATCAAGAAAAAAACCTCGCTCGGGCCTGCTCTTTTCTTCCGTCGGGTGCCCCTGCCCCGGTATCAAAAAAGGGAGGTGGGAAAAATCGAGCTGCCCGGTCCTCCCTGCACTAAAAGTTAGAAACATCCCTGCCTTTAAAGGCAATAACAGTGAGAAAAACAATGAAAATTGTTCAACGAGTAATGTAAGAAAGAATATGCAGCCGCACTGGTAAATGCTAACGGGAAAATTATAGCAAATAGAAATCAAATAAAATTATAAGGCGCTCGATTTTTTTGTTGTTGAGACTGGGGAAAAAATTTCCACTTTATAGAAATAAAATGGGGTTAAAAATTTATTTTAAGATAAAAAAAAAAACATAAAATTAACTTGGGGACTAAAAATAAAAAACATCGACAGCAAAAAACGGAAGTGAATCACAACAAAAAGGGTCACCAACACTGAAAGAAAAACACTTTAAAAATTCCCCTGCTATGCTTACCTGTCTACTGTGTGTTTGGGGTGGGTGTTGTTGTGTGAGAGAGACCACGGGCAGGGGAAAGGAACCTGCTGCACAGACTTCATACAACCGGTTTTTTTAAAAACTTTCACATAAACTTCAATTTTCGTAATAATGGGTTTTAATGCTGCTTTTTCCCCTGCTGCAGTTTTTGTTGGTTGTTTTGTTATGTAAGTAAAAACAAAAGGCCACATTTTTACATTTCATTTAAACGCCCCCAGCAGCTTAGGTTTTGGGTGCATTTTCTCGAAGCCGTGTGGCTTTTTCTCTGAACGCATTCGGAGGTGAATTACAGCCGGGGGACATGCCCCCTGGTCAATCCCAAAATTTCCACTTCTCAGGGCTATGAGATCAAACATACTCGACAACAAAAAAATATTGCGGGAATTTTTTTTTGTTGACATTGTCATCTGTTTCAATTGTTTACCCTATATTGGACCGTCCCCAAGAGTTTCACACAATTTGGAACCCCTTTTAAAAGGAATTTTGGGGTTCGGAAAATGGCCCAAATAACCCCCATTATCTACTGTGGGGTTATCACTCTGTCTCCTCTCTAAAAAGCTGGTGGTGTGTGGTGGGGTTCTGGTGCGTTGTGTCAAAACCGCTTGTTCAGGGGGAGCCAAATAAAAAACCCAAAAAGACTTTTTTAAATTTAACGGGTTTTATAACACCTTAAAAATTTTTTAAACATTAAAAAATTTAAAGTCTGTTTTAAAAAACTTCACTTTTCTAGTTATTTTAACTGATTTTTACTCTACTAAAAATTTAAATAAGATTGTAAAAAGATCCCAAATTTTAAATTTTATTTTTGGACCCGTTTACTCCTTCAGTTTGCATGTGGTGAAACAAGACTGTAAAGGTGGTAAGGGGAGTCCAGGAGCAGAAAAGGAACCCGCTACAAAAAATTGCAGACAAAACCCGTGTTTTGTTTTTTTTTTTTTAACACTCACACAAAAGAAAAAAAAAACCGGGTCCCCTATTTCGTAGAAAAAGCTGAGATATTTTAACTGCTGTGTGTTTTTGTTATTCAGTAAAAAGGAAAAAACAGATTTATGGATCAAAAGGTTGGGGGTTTCAGTGTTCTGGATTCCAAGGTCCCCTGGGCCCTTCCCTTTTGGGAAAAGTTACTGTAAGAGCTGTTTACAGACGTGGATCGGGGGAAAAGAGATCAAGTGCCCCCAGGAGCAGCCTTCGTCCAAGACTGCTTTGCTAGAAACCCATCTGGTGAATGGTGGAGAAAATGAAAAAACCGACCCTGCTGACTGTACCCGGAGTGAAGAGTGCAGTGGACGTCTGTACTGGGGGAAATCAAAGCTTCAAGTCCTTTGTGGGTTCGAACTCTTACTGTCAATACCCCGACCAGAGAGTTTGTTTAAAGGGAAATTCACAAAGGGGCTGACCACTGGGCGCTGAGGAAGACTGTCAGAAAAAATAAGTCCTCGAGGTTTCTTCGCCGACCAGAAATGTTATGTGTGCTGTTACAGGATGAACAAAAACCGACTTTTACAACTGCGCCCGAGGGCAAGAAAAAGGTATTTAAAAACTAGCGACAAGTTAAACTCAGTGCAGGTCCAAACTCTTTTTTTCTGATAAAGCCGCGCTTATTCACAGAACACAGAACCTGACGTTTAAAACTTTAGTCTGTTTCAGTTTACTTTTATAAAAACTTCGCTTGCAACTTTAATCAGCCTTATCTTCATGTTAATCTGCCGATAGTGGTAAAAATCAAAACATCCTTTTTGGAGTTTGAATCTACAGTCATTTTTATCCACGGTATTTGTGTAATTTTATTTTTGTTTTTAATCTTTTTTTTTTTTTCTTATTTTTATATTTTTTTTTGTATATTTCATTATTTTTATTTATTTTCCTCTTATTTTGCACAGTCTCAAAGAGTACACCAGACATACATTTCACTACTACTGGCTTGTTGTTGCCCTAGAACTTGTACTGACAAATAAATTCTATCATGAATCTTGAATCTTATCACCGCTCCACTTTTACTGATTCTTCTGTCATGATGATTAGTGGCCCGTAGTTTTTTCTGTGAATTCACTATCATCGTTTGTCCTGCAGAAGGCATCTGAAGGAGAGCGCAGAAACGCTCCAGCAGAAATCCGCAGAGAGAGAAAGATCTTCAGCAGCTGAAGAGACGTGGAGTCTCATAAGGTGATCGGAAAGAAGAGAAGTTTGTCTCCGTCTCAGTTCACACTCACTGAAGGCTGATCACTTGTGTGGCCAACGCGCTCTGCACATAACAGCATGTAGGACAAGTGAAGATCTTCTACGAGCTCATCCGCTCCATTGAGATAAGCGCCGCTCTAGCTTGATACCCTGATCAGAGATCAGGAAAGCTGCAGTGAGTCGAGCTGACGAAACGACTGGATCGACTGGAGCAGGAGATCAATGATCTGAGCAGGAGAGACCTGAGCTGGCGCAGCTTTCACACACACAGCATCACTCACATTTCCTGCAGGTAAACAGATCTAAAGAACAGGTCAGAGTGGCTTGAGCAATACTGGCTGGACAGAGACTCACAGAGAAACATTCTTATATACAGTACATTATTTATAAACTAGATACATAACAATTATTATAGTCTTATTATATAATCATCATCAGACTCTAATCTGATCAATCTTCTTCTTTTGAAAGAGATGCGCTTACAAATGGCTTCAGCTCTAGGAAATCTCTTAGAACGTTTCTCTGAGCTCTTTCCTTCTGGAAGATAATTTAGCTGTCAACACAACTAGCGCCACCAACATTTCAATACTTCACTAACGTTTTCAACTTTTTACCTAATTTTTCCTTCTATTTTTTCTCATGGTGAAATCATAATTAAAAGTAGTTTTAATAATTTTCTCAAAATTGGATCAGGGTCCTAAAACCGATAAAACTGATTTTTTTTTGCTTGTAACTTGATAATTTTTCCTTACCCCCAAACATAAAGGGGTCAAGCGTATATAGCAATGTAGTGTCTTAGGGGCGCGGTGGAAAAGTCTAAAAATATTGTTTGGGGAAAATTGCTATTTTAAAAAATTTTACGGAAAAGAAAAAGTACTAAAAAATAACGTGACCCAGAGAAAGTAAGTAGTTTGCTAAAAACTACTTATAAAATTTATAAAAGTTTTTAATTTTATTTTTATTTTTACCCAAAAGAAGAATGTGGCTTTGGGGTTTAAACACTTTTGTAATGTTTTTCTAATGGATTGGAAATTTTGGGTTTTTTGTTCCATTTTTCTTTACAATGTTACGTTCACACATGACCGGCTTTCTTTTTTTGAAAAGGGTTGTTTTGCCTTTTTGCTCTTGGATGTGCTGCAGAGAAAAACAGTGAAAATTTATTGACTTAAATATTTAAAATACTTTTTTGTGCATGAGTCTTTTTTTTGAGTTTTTTTAAAATTTAAATTATATTCAAGAAAGAAAAAAAAAATTGAAAAATTAAAAAAATGTATCAAGACGGGGTTTTGTAAAAATTATTTTATACCTCTTTAAGGGGTTTTGGAAAAGTACTTTTAACCGAAAAAATTATAAAAATGGTAGTCGGGGGCCTTTGAGCCTTTTCCGGGGCAAATCTACTCAACCCCTAAAATGAGACCCCCTTATGTGGGAGCTGTTGAGGAATGTATTTTTTTTGCAGATGTTTTTATAATTTTTTTTAAATTTAAAATTTTTGTGTCAAACACTAGATTCTGTAGTTTAATTGATATAATGAATGGAATAATGAAGCTATGTTGGTAAGTCGGATTTAGGTGATTACTAAAATCATCAATCAACAAGAGGCCAAAAATTTTGTTGGTCAGGCTTGGGGGGATTGGGCTGATGGTTTTGATTTTTGTTTTCCTACAGAGTTTCCAGTCCTCTCTCAGCACCTCCTGAATCCTACAAACTTAAATGCAATCTCTCAGTTCCTCGTCTCTGTTGATGATCTGAGAGAACCTTTCCATCAGCTGAGAGACAAAACTGGAGAATTTCTGCAAAGAGGAGTGCTCAAGAAGCTCTCAGACAGAGGTAACGGAATCACATAGGAGATATACTCTGCTCTCACACATAACCCAGTACCTCATCCTCTTCATCATCCCCAACAAGTCAGAGTCAAGTCTGCTCATTGTCAATTCTTCCACATGACATGCACATGCATCAGAGAATTGAAACTGCATTACTCCTCAGAACCCTGGTGCATAACAGATAACACTTAACAGTATAGCCAAAAATCCTATAGAAACATATTAAATATAAAATAAAACTATACCAATAGGGCAGGTTAAAATAAAAATAAAGTAAGTTAATACGCACGCAAGGTACAGGGCAGACTAAGTGCAAACCAGTGGAGTGAACAAACATGGAAGATACAAAAAGATCAGTGCAAAAAAGCTTATTCAGTCTGATTAAAGTGACAAAGGGCTCAGAGAGTTTTCTTTATTTAAACTGACTGAAGAGGTAGTACCAATGATGTCAGTTCTATGCTGACTGAGGTGTGTGAGCAGAACCAATGCCGGCACATTAAAGTGATCTGATGCAATGTCACCATAATGTTGTTGGGTGGGTGAAGTTGAAGGACCTGGGATGGGGGACCTGGGCTCTTCTCAGTTTTGAGATTAGATGCATTGCTGTGTTTTCTTGGCGGTACTGCTGTGCAATTATGAGGTCCTCTGTGATGTACACACTCCAGAAACTTGGTGCTGCTCACTCTCTCCACAGTCGCACTGTTGATGGTCAGAGGAGCATGCCGGAGTGTGCGCTCTCCTTAAGTCAACAACACTCTCCTTCGTCGTCTCCAGCATTCAGAGAGAGAGATTATGTGCACTACTCGCACAGCATCCGGCCAATGGGCTCACCTGCGCTCCCCTGAAGTTTGGTCTGCGTCTCTGTTGTCTAAGCGAGACCCACCACAGTCGTGTCAGCCAGAAAACTTAATAAAGAAGTTGAGGTTGTGTGATGGTGTGCAGGTCCGTGGGTCAGAAGAAGGAGTGAAAGAGGAGGGGGCTCGACAGCACATCATAGGGTGCCCCAGTGTTCAGTGTGATGGTGTTGGAATCTAATGACCTGACCGATACTACCTGAGGTCTTTCCAGTCAGAAAGTCCAAACAGCCAGTTGCAAGCGGTAGTCCCAGCTGGACCAGTTTATGAAATGGCTGTTGAAGAGGTATGAGGGTGTGTTGAATGCTGAACTGAAGTCTATGAACAGCATTCTGAGTATGAGTCACTTTGTCTGCTAATGAGTGCTGAGTGGAGGGCAGTTCGCGATGCGTCATCGGTCAGTGGTTGGACGATATATGCAAACTGGAAGGGTCCAGGAAGTGGGGAGGGCAGACTTGATATGGTGCATGACTCGCCGTTCAAAGCACTTCATGAGAATAGGAGTAGAAGTGCAACTGGACGGTAGTCATTGAAACAGGATGAGCGACTGCCCGGGACTGGAATGATGGGTCGGTACCTTTGAATCTATGTTGGAACAACAGCCTGACAAGTGAGATGTTGAACCAATGTCTTGAACAACATACAGTGAGTATCTGCTGCACCGTCTCTTCAGTACACGCCCAGGAATTTGTCAGCACCCGGAGCTTGTGCGTGCCATTGATCCTGCTGACAGGATCTCCTCAGCGCTGGCCGTGGTCAGCATCATCAGCCTTGGTCACTGGGAGAAGGTGGAGTCTCTCCTGTGGCAGTGGTGCTGTTTTGTGCCCTCAAAGCGAAGCGCAGAAGGTGTTCAGCTCGTTCCAGCAGAGAGAAATGTTGCTGTCACAGGTCCGCTGTGGGGGCTTGTCGTCGCGTACTGGTCTATATCCCCTGACATCAGGCATCCGAGTAGTGGTCTCTGCGAGTCACTTAAATTGATGGGGCTATCCTCCCGGGAGGAACGGTCTCTGAGCCTCTCTGATGCCGCGGGATAGGTTGGCCCTGGCTGTTCTCAGGCCGACTGTTACATCCTCAATACACTTGGTGATGTAGGCAGTGACAGTCTCCGAGTACTCCTGGAGGTCAGTGGTGTTATTGTAAGTGGCAGCCTGCTTAAACATATTCCAGTCAGTTGTATCAAAGCAGTCTTGAAGAGCCTCAGACGACCCTTCTGGCCACACTTGAATCTGTTTTGAACTGGTTTGGCGACTTTAACGAGCGGTCTGTATGCAGGCATTATCATGACAGTGATGTGGTCTGAGGCACCAAGGTGGGGGAGGGGGGGGGGCTTTGTAAGCTCCTCTCTGAGTGGTGTAAACAAAGTCTAAAATGTTATTACCTCTTGTTGGAAAGTTAATGTGTTTGCTGTATTTTTGGAAACACACTCTTTAAGTCAGCATGGTTTAAATCCCCAGCTATGATGAGAAAAGCATCGGGGTGTTCTGTCTGCTGCTCACTGATGTGCTGGTACAGTTCATTTAGTGCATCGTTCCTGTTGCTGTTGTTGTTGTTTGGGGGAATGTAAACCGAAGCGAGCAGTATGGCAGTATATTCCCTCAGCAGATAGAACGGCCGGCACTTAATAATCATAAACTCCACCAGGGGCGAGCAGTGTTTGCAGAGCTCAACAGTATCGCGGCACCACGCGCCATTGATGTAAACACAAAGCCCGCCGCTGCGGGTTTTACCTCCCGCGACGAGAGCTCTGTCCACTCGATAGCACGTCAGCTGGTCGAGCTGAATGGCGCAGTCCGGAACGCTGTCGCTGAGCCATGTTTCCGTGAATACAAAAACACACAACAGTCTCTTACAGTCCTTTGAGTTGAACGTAGTATTCGGATGAAGTCCAGTTTATTGTCCAAAGAGCGTACGTTAGCCAGTACGATGGTGGGGATAGATAGCTTGTGTGGGTTAGCCGTTAGCCTAGCCCGAATACCTCCGCGCTTACCCCTCTTCTGCTTCCTCTCACGCCGCTTGTGGCGCCTCCGCTGTGGGCGAGATGCAGCAGTGGGGGTCGGTGATGATGTAGGCCTCCAGAGCAGTCCGAGATCGCGCAGCTACTCCGCGTGCGCGGAGTTTAACTCTAAAAATGCGGCTCTGCCGACATCCAGCAGAAACTCACGACTGTATGCGCGCTTAAAGACAGATAGACGTACAAAAACACTGCGACTCACAAGACAAAAAAACACATCAGAAAGAATCTGTCGGAACAGAGAGAAGCCGCTGCGTGTGGACGCGCCGCCATCTTGAGTTACAACTGCATATTTAACAAAAATTAATGTGTTAAACATATTTAGCTAGCTTGATAGAGAGGGATCACTCAAATCAGAAAGAATGTGAAAGCTATGATGACGGCAATGGACATGATCGGGAAGTTAGTTCTCAAGGGATTTGTTTGCTCCTTCTAGATATATATTTTCAACTGAAAGCATGATTTAAACAAGTACTACAACACTTATTCACACACAATCGTTCTCTCAGTAATGCATTCAAACACATGTAATACAGTGCTGCTTCATCTGTATCCGATTTCGAATGAGGAGAAATCTGTAAGAAAAGCATCGATCCGTAGGTAAAATAACTGATGAAAATTTAGTTATTTTCATTTCAAACTAAATTTGCACCGCATAAAGCAGCAGTTATACCTTTTAATGCTGACAACCATGTTATTAGCTTGTCAAGTGGTAGGGAAAGTTTGCACACTAGTGTTCCAATAAGCCACTCTGAAACTCTCCTGTTATTTTATTTATTTTATTTATTAATATACGTTATGAACAGAACTGCCCTTACCAAAAAGTAGTATACTTCAAGTTTATTTTATTAAGTATACTTAAGTATAGTTCAAGTATATTTAGACTTTTTGTAAAATGTCATTTTAAGTATATTTCTGAGAAGTACATAAAGCCCATTTCTGAGTACATAAAAAGTAAACTAAAAGCATACTTTCCTATTTTTAGTTTAAAAGAAGTATACTAATAGCACACTTGAATAAACTTCTTTTTCGTAAGGGTGTGCGGTTTCAAACATACTGAAATACTTTAGCCGCATAGTGAAGGGTGAAGGCGGAGAAGTGTTTCTGATTTCAGTGAGTGAGGAGTGGAGCGGGAGTGGGAAATGGTGAACCCGGAGTGGAGCTGAACCGGAGTGATTATTAAATACCCCAATACCAGTTACAAAATACACTGTAAAAGTCTGTCACAGGCAATTCCGATTAGAGCCCTGCACGGGCCTCAAATTTAGGCCCTAGCCTGGCTCTGGCACGAGGCGCTCAGGCCCTAGCTCGGCCCGTGTCTGAAAGGCTCATCAGAATTCTTGGCCCGGAGTACGACTCGGAGCCGTTCTCTTTCCACCTTCTCGCAAAAACCATTATACTACTGTTTCAGCTAAAATATCTTTACTAGTAATGTTCAAGTGCTTATCTTTCGTTTCGCAGTTTTTTCAGTCAGTTCATTAGCACAAATGATTATGGAGCATTTTCATGTTCTTTTTGTCATTAAGTTAATTTAGGAACAAGTCAGGCGCATTTAACCCGCGGCAGACAGTGAGTGTAATCATAGCTGTGTTTGCTCCTTTAGTTTCTCGACTCATCACCGATGCCTAGGGCAGCGCAGCGCGCGGACCTGATCCCAGCGCCAAGACAGGAGTTGGAATCATCAGCGACGTAATTAATGTCACTCAACATAAATGTTCGCGAAATCAGTCACTCTTGCACTCTGTGTGGCGCGTTCCCGCGTGATTCCACGGCCAGTTTCTACAGGGAATAATCGATATAAATTCTTTTTGTAATGTTAATTCTACAAACATGGCACGCTACCGGTTCTCCATTTATCTAAACGCCCTCACCCTCTCCCAACCCCTTTGTGCTTTTTTAACATCATTGGCTGCAGGCTGTGCGGACAGTGCCCTTTTGGCTATCATTGGGCCTGTAGCTCAGCGGATCCTTGGCTCGCGACTTGCTACTTCGGAGGAAATGTTAAAGGTCTACTCTTCCTTTGCTTCGCTACTCACATCATTCCCTCCCCCCTCTGCTGTTACAAAATGACATGTGGAAACTGCAGGAGTGCGCTTGTGCCCTTTCTCTGGGCCGGGATCCATACAAGAGATGGCTCGCCCGGTCCCCCCTCTTATACTTTCTCGCCCGGACTCCGCCCCCGTCCTTTCTTCTACCCTCTTCCCCTCTCTCTTACTACTATTGTAAAACTAACTCTGCCATTCAAATGTTCATTCTTTTGCTAACGAGTTAAAAAAAAAATCGCTATTGTGTGATTTTTTTTCTTTCCCTGAGCCCCGCGGCTGCAATTCCGTTAATACACCGAGAAGAGCAGCGGCGGATTCTCTTCATGGCCTTTTCGCCTCTACCTCCCTTTTTTGTCCGTCTGGTTGTCTTTCTGTAGCGCCGTCAATAATTCAAAGCTCCTCCTCTTATAATTTGTTAATAGTGTATTGTTTGCCCCTGATCAAGCTCGTCGCCCCCGGCGGCTGTGCTGGATACTTTGCCAGGCACGCTTTGCCTATTGTCGCGTTCGGCTGAACTGCAATTCCAGTCGCGCAAAACTTTGGTCCAAAAGCGCAGCTTCGCGACTGAAAGTCGATTGGACACTTTTACAAACTCCCTACACTCTTCCGCTTCTCGTGTGTTAATGGGTATATGCGTTGCGCTAGGCTATGACGATTGGCGGCGACCTATATATTTGGGCGGTGGGTGCGTGGGCGGGCGGGCAGCGCCCATTTACGACAGTAGCCGCGGGTGGGCTGGCGCAAGTAGACCCGCACGATAAAGAGTGCTCTAGTAGAATGAAGCCTGGCCCATGGGAAAATTCGATGTGCTGATGTTTTCTCGGCCCATCATGGAACTTTTCTCACTTCGCGGCAACTGATGGCGGCTAGATAAATGTAAATGGTCCAAGTGCAGCGCGCCGAGCTAGCATAAGTTCTTAGATATTAGATCCGGCATTTGTGGCCCATTTTTATTTTCTGCTGGCCCGTGCTTCTTGGTGCTGATGCCTGGGGATAGGTTGCTCGACGGCCACAGGTGGGCCCCCCTACTCACTCCCCTTACGCATGCAGAATCTCTTTATGACCCAACACCATAGCAACAATGCTCCCAGACCAGTAGGGTGTATGTGCAAACGTCGGTGGGCGCAGTCAGGACGCCGAGAGTAGAGTGCGGGGAGGCATGGTAATATTTTGGAAACCAAAAATATCATGCACAAACTCCCTTGAATGGGCAAGCACCCATTATCTGCTGACGAGGTAGAAATGTAGCTAAGCATGCTGTGGTTTTTCTCTTCGGCTTTTCAGTACAGTTCCTGCAGAGTAAGTTTTTGTGCACAAACTCCCTTGACAATCTGTGAGAAAGAAAAATCATGAAAAAGTTTCTCCTGGGAAAAAGTAATCTTTGTGAATCTGTTGCTGACCTATCTAACTGCAACTCTAAACATAAACCTCATTGCCATGTGCTCCCATTGAAAGTTAATCATATCCAGAAGGTGTATTGGGCTGGTTTCTTAAAACAAAACGAATAGCCATTCAAGTTCAAGTGAAAGCTCAGGTCTGCCCCGAAGAAACAATATAAGATGTCAAACACCCTCCATTCTTTGTAATCGTAACCCAAGTGTCATTCTCCGAATCATCTCCTCTTTCTCACTATGTATTTCCTGCCTCCATTTTTTTCGTAAATGACCTTCTGACCTCAGGGGAACCACGGCCCTACGCTGCCTCTGCAGGCCTGCTCAGTAATCAGATTCTCACGGTTAAGGTTTGTCCTTCCCAGCCTATCATCTCTTGTCCATGTTCACAAACATCTGTGCCTCATACCTTACTTTATTTCACTTTGTTTTTCCACTTCTCCTTTGTTCCCACAACCCTTTACTCCGATTTAACACGCTACAAGCTGTGATTACTGGCATCGCTGCTTTCTTTCATATTCAAGCTGTCCATCTTTCTCATTATCTGTCCTCTGCTGTTAGATGGTTTTCCCTCGCTATGAGAGTTTTAGATTTTCTAGAGCACGTTTCTCACGGCCGAACAGTTTGACCACTCCTACTTTCACCGGCACCTTCTAAATCTAGAGCTGGAATGGTGCATGAACAGACCTTGTTCTTTTCTCATAGTATCCGGTGCCCAGTAAATGATGTGATTTTTTATAGATATTAGCTCAGCCGCACCAAGAATCGATGGGTCATCCAACCACCATGTTGAATTTCAAATTTAGGCCCAAAATAACGTTTTGCCTTTTTTAGCTGTAAAAGTGTCTTGCTTAATATGTTAATATCTTAATATGTTAATCAAGAATCGTTTTTGTGAGGAACAGAAGGGTACTCTGATGTCCTATGTTACATAGGGATACAATATTGTTAATCAAGAAGTTGTTTTCCCTGAGGAAACACGACAGATTTGATGAGGGTCAGAGCTCATTGAGAGAAGGGCTTCGGCGCCCCCCAGGAAGCGATTTTAGCATTTGAGTGCAACCAAAACTCATGTATCAGTGCTCAAGTATAAGAGACCAGCAGAAGGGGATATGGGTAATATGTTTGTTTGGATATAACGATCAGTCCTGGAGTTTTGTTCTGCTCTCTCCAGATACCATTTATACACACAACACAGACTGCTCCTCACTGTAGAAGTCCATCGCAAGCAGTAGAATAGGAGTGTTTAGGATCACAGTAGAACTCTGTCCTTCTACAGCCTCCTGACACACAACATTCATCCACACAGTCCAGACCACATTCACTCAGACCAAAGCCTCCATCCTGGGTTTTGGGTTTGACTATCGATCATCAGTGAAACTGTGTTGCATGAATCAGGAATAGACTGACAAGATGATTCTACCCCATAATGCTTTGAGCTGCATGATGAATCAGTAACAGTGAGATGTTATTGAGTCTCTTCTCTCTTCATGACATTAATACCCAGCCGAACTTTGGTTGTGTGAAATAACATGTCAGAATAAATGTGTAATAAATCCTCATATCCATCTTTTCTTCAACGGGAAGTAAGCATATTGAGCGGACCGCCATAATACAACCCTTTGAAAATAATGACAAGAATTTGATAAAAAACTTTTGAACACGTGGCATGAAGAGGGCCAAATTTTTCTTATTTTGTTGAAATATAATTTTACCATTTGGTTCTGCCCTTCATAAGCAACAGAAGATACTCGTATGTTTCCTGAACACAAATTAAGTACACTTTCTACCTTGATCTTCAACCCAAAAGCTGTTCCCAGCTCTAATGCATCTTGTTTCTCTCTGAGCATCAGTGAATGTTTGAACCTTTTAATAGGCTTTTCTACAGTTTGAGTGCCCCAATTGTCCTCAGTGTGAAAAGATGTATCTCAAAATCATACAGTCACTGCTGGAAAGGGTTCAAATATGCAAAGACTGCTGGAAAAAAATGAAAGACTCTGGGAATTTATGACCTTCAACGATTTTTCTGAAGAACAGTTCTCAGTTTAACTATTCAGAACAAACAGGGGATCAAGGCAAAACCATCGTAAAACAGAAGACAGACAGTGAATCATCGGAAGGTAAACACACACACACTATTAGAGAAAGAGGGGTTCCACAACTTTTTGACCATGGGTTGTTTTAATAATTTCTGCAATTTTTTTGTGTCTTTGTGGACTCTAAATGTAAAGGATCTTTTATGTACAAGACTAACTTATGCCTTTGGCCAGTACTAACTAAAAAATAACATGTATGTAGTATGGGATCCTCTCTTATTTTTGTGAAACAAGTATTCACATTTTCACACGATATCTGCAAGGGAGGGTGCCGCGCCAATCGTACTTTCAAGCACCTTGTGGAATGCACACCTAAAGCTGTTACTGTGGGGTCAGATGGTGTTGTCCATCGATTTTATATGTTGTAGAATATATTCAACTAGGCAGCAAAGATAATTTTTGCGGTGGTCGGTTTTAGCGTAGTGAGTCCATTGGTGTCATTTGAACCAATTAAAAAAAAAACTCTTCTGGGAGAAACAAAAAAATATCTGAATAGCTGCCTAACACTAACATTATTACAAATTTCTGAGTTATTGCTTCCACAATTCATGAAAAGAGGATAAAGAAAGCCATATGTGTTACAATGACAGAAAAGTGTGTGGCGTGCGAGTTATAGACAGAGTATATGAGTGACTGGAAAATAGGCTATTACTTTTTAGGGAAAATTCAGCTATTAACGCGTTTAACCACCCGTAATTGCCTAGGACACACAGAAGATGGTTTTAGGTATAGTTTTAGTATAGTCAAGTAATATAAGGTGTTTTTAGATCCTGTTACCGTAGTTTCGAAACCGATGTTGTCTATGTCATTCTTGAAAGTAGGCAGAGACTGCGGACGACTGTAAGTATCTCAATAAAAGTGATGTTTAAAACTGAATCCACTCTTTTTATGAGTTTGTTCCGATCCAGGGGATAAGGGTGGCGTTCGAAAAAAACCAACTTGGAGAAAGCCTGCCACAAAACAGGGACACAGCAAATGGTAGTGGGGGACAAACCACAGCCAGGCTCACGGCAGAGTTAAACTAATGCGTAAAATTTAGGGAAACTCATTTCATTAACATAATTTTTATATGAATATTACTGGGGTATACTCATATGTTATATATATAGGCAATAATGTAATAGATATTTAATGTTTATATTAATCTCTTCATCTGACAAGATTGTGCGGCTGGCTAATTCACGTCACGCCTTCTGGGGTTTAATACAGACTTTTAATGCCCTGAGATTACACCGGAAATACTAGGCCCTACGGTGTGCGATCGTCATAGATCAGCAGACAATCATTTGTAAAGAACCCACCAAGTGGGAATTCCTGCCCTTCTATTTTCCTGTACATTTGTACCATATTGTAGAACACCTGCTAAATATTATCCTGTACTTCTGAACTTTGCTTATTGCCCTTCACCGTAGTCTTTTGCTAACATGCCATTTTCGTTGCTTGTACCTTAAATTTGTGCAGTGACCTAGCAATTTTGAATCTAAGCTATCTACTGTTTTTTCTGTCTAATTGTATCAGTTATATTTCCAATTTGAGCTGGCTCCATGTAGTTATAGGCTCACGCTTCAGGAATGGGGACGTTTTTTTCCTTAAGGGCTATAGGCTGTCCTGGATTCTTATGTGTGCACTCTGTTGGGGATTTTTTTCAAGGTGCAAACTCCGTTGCAATGCGAACAATTTGCAATTGCGACAGCCCCTTATTACATTGGTTTCCTTCGTCGCGACACCACAAACCGACACATTAAGCTCCTTTGAATGCCACTCTAAGTTCCTTTGGACCTCTTGCTACTCTTCTCCTTTCGTGGGATGGCCCGTAAAAACTCCCTTCCTGGCCCACATCGTTTGACAAATCAGAAACTTTTATCTGTTCCAGCTCCTGCCCTGTTTATAATCAAGAAAGTAAAATGGGAAGCACCCAAATTCAGGATCTATTCAAATTCCTGGGTCGGAAACCAATCGGACTCCCCCTGTTACTACAAGACTGTGTTGAGCGCGTAAGGAGTGGGGGATGTCCTCCGGTGCTGCTTCTGAAGCCGGATATATAGGCTTACTTGGGATACAGTAATGTGTCTCCCCAGCAGAAAGTGTGTACGATGTGGTGCTAATAAAAAACAATCCGCTCCTAGAAAATAGGAACACTTATGTGAGAATGCTGTTTATGTGGACTACAGTTCAGGATTCAGTACCATAGTGTCTGCCAAACTCATTACAAATCTCTAGGCTCTGGGGGCTCCTAAACAGATCTCTGTGCAGCTAGATCCTGGTACTTCCTGACAGGCAGACCTCCGGTGGTCAGAATGGGCACAGTACATCATCCCCTTCCTGACCATCAACACTGGCCTGGTGTTCCTCCAGGGCTGTGTTCTAGGCCCGCCTCCTGTACTCCCTGTTACACACACCACGATTGTGCAGCTACACACAGATCCGATATAGGCCAGTGATAGGCCCTGATCACTGACAATGATGAGACAGCCTTACAGAGAGGGAGGTGAGCACCCTGACTAAGTGGTGTGCCAGGAGAAGCCACCTCTCACTCAACAACTGCATGACAAGACCAAGGGGAGCTGGTGGTGGATTTCAGGTGATGTCAGAATAACTGAATGACCAGAAGTGATACACCCCTACACTGCATATCCCACTATATCCTATATCTTGAACTCCAACAATCACAGTTCAAACATACTGGCACTCTACTGTAGCTCACACTGCACTTTAATACAATAATCATCTCCTATTACCAAATTACCAATCCAATGCACATCCATACTGCATTATGTGTACTAAGTGTATGTTATGTATAATCTGTACTTTGCTGGTATATTATTTTTTGTATATTGTGTATATATTGTGTATAATGTGTGTTTGTTAACTGTAAAGTATGTCTAATTTCTGTATATTATGTATATAATTGTATATTATGTATATTGTGCAGTGTCATCTGTATATTGTCTGTAAGAATGTAAATTGTATTCTGCACAGTCCCTGGAGCACCGCTTTTCAAGAATTTCACTCACCACGGCACATGACAATAAAAGTGGGATTTGATTTGAAAATAGACCTTTCTTTTACTTTTTTCTACCTTTTATTTAATTTGTTGTCTTATTGTTTTTATTTTTCTGATATGCTAAATTATCTGATTTTTGACATCTGCTGTGTCTGTTCTTAATCTCCCCTTAAATGTTTATTAACATCAGTTAAAAAAAAAAAAATGTAGAGATCCTAATTGTATTTTTTCTCTATCTTTGAAATTTGTTTTTGTTAATTTTTAAATATGTGTGTATATATATATATCTCCCCACTTTAAACATATGTTAATTTGATAATTTTAAATATTTTGAGGTGCATAGAACGTTATATAGGATGATTGAAAGTTTATAATCACGCATAGTCTGTATTCTTCCTGTAAGAGACATTATTCCTGACAACATCCAGCTGACAGCAGACGGTCAAGTGTGATTGGCAGATTTTGGCTCCTTCCTGTCTCCGGCTGGAGGGGATGATGGCTGTTGATGTTTGCGCAAGCGGGTGAGCTAAAAAGAGCTGAAGGCCTGAATGTTTTATTACTATGCCATCATCACTGAGTTTTCATGCCTTTAAAAATCGAGCTTCTATTAGAACCTCAGATTTGCTCTCTTTTTCACATCCAGCAAGTGTCTGCTTACATTATCATTCACTCCAGACAAGAACCGGCCCACTGAGGCTCTACTTCTGACCAACATGTAAACTGACCAACAATCATATTAAAGACTTACAGCAGCTGCTTCCTCATATCTGTAACTTACTGTAGAACTTATCACTATATAATACTGATTTTTAAGCATTTCTCTATCAAATGAGGTTATTTGTTACTGAGCACTGTCACTGTGAAGCAACAAATAAAGATATTTAATCACAGAAATATATTCAGTCTTCCTAGACACACACACGATTAAGAGCAATTATATGAACGCTTGGTTAGTATGGTCCGTGCAGACTTTCTTTTGTTGAGTCAACAATTAAATAAAGAAATAAACATTAATTGGATTTAAATTGTAGAGAGACAATATTGTCTTTTTGCTCTATTTCTTTAAAAAATAAAATGGTTCTAAACAAAGCCATGTTGTAGCGCTCTCCTGCATGGCCGTGCCCATAATATGACACGGTCGGTTTACTTAGTTTTGTCGTGGCCATGACATAATAACTTTTGGGAACATGATAATATGTCGTGGCCTCACGATGCTATGTTGAGGGAACGACATATTTTCTTGTGGCCACAAACCTGCTTGACCATAACAACCCGGGATTATCAGAGATGGATTCATTAATATTTTATTTTGAATTAAGAAATTATTATATTATTTATTATAAAATTTAATTCCTTTTATTAAATTTTTATTTTAAACCCTATGATTTGGCTACCGGGGCTTATTACATGGCATATTATCACTTTCCCCAAACAGTTATTAGGGTCGGGGCCCCGGGACAAAACTAAGGAACCGACCTTGCCCTTAGGGGGCAACCGTACTGAAACCCAAACCCCAACTCACTTTTTCCCTTTTACTAAAAGGGATTTTGCTTTTTGGGCTTTTAAACAAATTTTCAAAAAACAAAATGTTATGCAACTTTTTATCTGACATTTTCAGATTTTCTCACAATTACGGGTTTTGTAGGGAAATTAAATTGATTTTAAAAATAAGCTCCAATTTTATGTTTTTTTAAAATTTCCAAGTCAGAATATTTAAGGGAAAAATACCCAAAATTTGTTTTCCAAAATTGCAAAAAGGTTTCAACTTTTGGGCGGGCTTTTAAGGCTTCTTTTTTTTCTCTCAAAATTTCCCCAAAACAAATCATAAAGGGGGAATTAAAAAGAACACCAAGAGCGCCGTTTTTTTTTAGAAACAAAAAATCTTTTTTGAATTTTTGTTTTTCTTTTCGGGAGTTTTTTTTCAGCTAAATCGGGTTGTTTAAAATACCAAAACCTTTAAAATGCTTCGGGCAGGTGTATTTCTAGGGGAAAGCTCATCTCTACCAAGCGTGTGAAATCGGCTTCCGCCTCACTGAATTTCCGGCGTTTTTGAGCTCCGGGCAAATCTGAGATGAACGGAATATAAATCTCACACAAGATCTAAAGAGGGGAAAAAACCTAGAGGAGAAAGACACACAGCGTATCTCAAAAACCTGAAAATTTCTGTGAAGGGAAGTGAGAGAGAGAGAGTGAATTTTTTTTCATGAACGAGCTTCGGGTTGCTTCATTTACTCTCTTTTGACTCATTTTTTCTCGCTGTAGTATCAGCCTTGCCCGGGGTTTTCCCCAATTCTGAACAAAACCCTGGGCCAAAAAAAAAACCTTTTTAGCATTTAAAGATGAAGCTGAACAACTCGGGGACAATTCACAAAAGATCACTCTCAGACTCTACCCGTCCCCTTAAAAACCTTTTGTAAAAAAAACTAATTTATCATCCTTGACTAGGAAAATTAAAAAACATACAAATGGTTTTAAAAATTTTTTATTTATGTTATTACTTCAAAATTTTACATTTTTTAAAGTGTTTTTTTTTTGGGGGTGAAATTTAATGAAAACATGACCTTTTTGCTTGTGGGAAAGGATTTGAGAAGATCTGGGTTTTAACAAACCTCAAAGAACAAAAACTGCCCCTTCCCCCACAGCTTTCGCCTTTCTTGAAAAGGGGTGATTTACAGCTTTTTTTTCCAGGTTGATGGGGGTTTTTTTGGATCGCCAGATTTTCTTCATGAGGGCCCGAAAACATTGTACAAATTTTTTCCATCGGCTTTTTGAATGCTTTGGGGCCCCCCCGTGGTCTAAGGCCCCCTTTCCAAATTTCCCCCTGATTGTACGGCAGCCCCCACCTCGTCTGGGAAAATTCATCGTCGAGCATTTGGGGCAGCAGTGGGTCCACATGTACAGTCATGAAAATTAAGGAGCTGCTGAAAAGCTTGAGAAGGAACCCCTCCGTCGCTTATGTTGTTTTTGGGGGAGCTTTGGGCTTTCCCCCAACCTCTTTAGAGTCCCGCTAGAGAAACCCTTTTATTTCTTGCTTTTTACACGCATCTTTGAGATTCTTTTTTCCAGACACCCTCCGAATCCATGGGTTTGGGTTCCCGGGGGCCAGATGGATGAGAAAGCGCGTGGTTTTTTCCCGGGGGTTCTTCTTTATCATCAGTTTCATCTCCCCAACAAAGGGGAAGTTTTTTTTTACTATTCCCCCACCCTACACAATTACAAATATCAGTATTTTGGGGTTGTGTGTTGGATTTAAAAGCAGGAAAAGAGGAACCTGCTTTTACAGTCTCACAGACACACCCCGTTTTTCCCCCGTCTCTCAAACCAGAACCAGGGAACACATAGTTTTCTGGGAAAGTAAACCCGAAGTTTTTTGACTGTTGTGTGTTTGTGTCTCTGTATTTTTGCAGTAAAATGGAAAGCCAGAGTTTTTCTCAGGATGAGTCCCTTTTGGGCCATGTGTCCCGGATCTTCCCCAAGGATTTCCGTGGTTTTTTTCCCGGGGGAACACAGGTTTTCTGTAAAAGCTGTATTACAGACTGCTGGGGTCAAAAGGATCAAAAAGTCTACAGCTGCCCCCCCAGTGAACAGACCTTCATCCCAAAACCTGCTTTAGGCTAGAAAAACCATGCTGGCTTTAAGTGGTGGGAAACGAAGAAGACCAGACTCTTTTGCTGACTGTTACGCTGGAGCTGGGGGATGTGGGAGTGTGATTTCTGTTTCTGGAAGAAAAAACCCAAAACGTCAATTTCCCGTCTGGTGTGGGCTGAACTCCTTTCTGTCAGAATCACCTCGTCAAAAGGGGAGTTTGTTTTTAAAAGGGAAAGAGACACAATCTACTGAACCACCCGGACACTGCAGGGAGATGATCTGCCAGAAACAGAGAAAAATTTTTGAGGGTTTTTCTGTGCACTGACCGAAAGTAATTTGGTTTGTTTTAGGATGAAATAAAAATTTATGAATTGTATCGTGCAGCACAGAGGACAAGAAATGGGATTTAAAACTAAAATAGAGGAAAAACCTTCCCCCGTTTTCGTTTTTTCCAAATATTCCTCTTTTTTATTTTCTGTGTTTTAAACAAAAGCTTTAATTTTTTCCCCCGAACCACCCCGAAACCTTTTCAGGTTTTTGAACCCCTATTCCTGGGGTCCGTTTTTCACTTTTTAATACTTTCCCTTTTTTTAAAAAATTTAAAAGGGAGGAATTTTAAATTGGGTAACCTTTATCATCCCCCTTTTGGGAGTTTTGAACTACAGCCCCCCAGTTATCCCGCCCCACCTTTTTCGGTTCATTTTTGGTTTTTTGATGAAATTTGTTTTTGGGGATTTTTTTGTGATTTTTTTTCCCTTTATGCCATCCCTTTTTTTCCCCCCCCAGGGGTCAGCTGAAGAACACAGGAAAGACGCTTCCCCGCCAGAGGGGGAATTCCCCCGCAAGAGAGAAATTTTTTTCAAACCCCCGAGGATCCGGGGGAGTTTCCCCCATTTTAAAGGGGTCGGAGAAAAGAAAGGTTTTTCCCCGGGGTTTTCTTTTAGACCCACTGAAGCTGAATCCCTGTTTTTGTCCCCAAACCAACGCTCTGCACGAAAACCCTGGGGACAGTGGAAGGGGGAATTTTGGGGTCCACCCGGGCCCCATTTGAAGGGAAGGTCTGAGGATAAAGGGGGGAAAAGGGGGGGATTTAAAGAAAAAACTGCAGTTTGGGCAAACTGAAAGGAAACCGCTTTGGGGCCGGGCCCGGGGGCAGGGGAAATATCTGGGGGAAAAAGAACCCCTGGGGCCGGACCCTTTTACCCCACACAGGATCACAATTTTCCTTTCCCGGCAGGTAAAGAGAAAGAATAAAAATTTTTGTCTTTTTTTAGGAACAAAAACAAAAAAAACAAAAAGCCGACTGTTTAAACAACACATGATTTTCCCTTTTTAAAAAGTGGAAAATTAAAGCATTTTAAAATTTTAACCCGGGCCCGGGAAAAAAAGGGGATTTTTAAGTCGGTTTTAAATTTTGGAAAAACTATAAAAACGGGACAAGGGATTTAGTCAATCCTGCTGTCACTTTCCCCCTCAAAATTAAAATAATTCCCTCTAACAGACTTTAAACGCTTTTTTTTGAGCAAATCTAAATCAATTTCCCACAAAGAACTCCATTGGGTGTGCTTGAGCTTTAGATGGACATTTAAAAGGGTTTTTTACAATTTTTTTCATCCAAAATATTTTTCCCAGAAATTTCACATAGAGTGAAAATTCAAAAACTAGATTCTGTATCCTAAAGTGATATAAAAATAGAGAAAAAATAAGCGGGGTTTGGAAAGTGCTGGATTGAGGTGGGTTTTAAATAAAGATCCGTCCGTCAAAAAGAGAAAGCCAAAAAACTATTTTGGGGCGGTTTTTTTTGGGGGAAGTTTTTGGGGCGATGATTTTTTATTTTTGTTTTTCGTAGAAATTTTTTTGTCTCCTTAGCACCTCCTGAAAACTACAGACGTAAATGATGAAACCTTCTTTTTCTCGTCTCCTTTTTATGCCCCTGAGAGAAACGGGCCCCTCGCTGGAGACAAACTGGAGGATTTCTGCAAATGGGGCTCAAGAAAATTCAGCCGGGGGGGTAAAGGGCCTGGGGATTTATCTGCTCTCAGAAAACCCGTCCCCTCATCATCTCTATCATGGGAACTCATTTTAGAAAGGGGTTTGGGGGGGATACGGAAACATGGAAAAAAACACAAAAAGGGGCATGTCTGTTTATTTCCACAGTCCCCATTTACCAAAATTGTTCCCCCAAAACCCGGAAAAACTTCCTACAATGTAAATCAGTAAAAAAACAAGGCAGAAAAAAAAAATTTTGAGTTTTTTCATGTTCTTCCTTTAAGGAAAAGAAGGTTTTTTTAACTGAAGGGTGTAAAAAATTATTTTCGCAGAAAATCCTGGGGGGCCCGTACGAGACCTGAGGGTACACGAAACATGAAGAAATTTTAGATAATGGAAAAAATCAAAAAAGATTTTATAATTCCCGATTCTGTTGTGTTTTATCTCCCTCAGATTCCCTTTGCTCCTCGGGGTCTTTAAAACAGGGGAAAAATTACCTTTTGTCCCGTCTGAGAAACAGAGTGATTACTTTTCACTGACACAGATCAAATCCCTTCCTGATCCTCCAGACCCGATTTGTTTATTATCTTTAGTTTTTTTTAGAGAGAGTGTGGGGTTTGGGCCTGTTAAATGGGGGATTGGGGGGGAGTGGGGATAAAGGTGGTTTTTTCATCATTTTCATTAAAAAAGCATCGCAGGAAGGGGTTTGGGGGATTGTGTTTGTTTGGATATAAAAGATAGTCCTGGAGTTTTTATCGCCTCCCTCCAGATTTCTTTTTATACACAAAAACCAGAGACTGGGGGGGGTTTTCACTGGGGGGAAGTCCATGAGCAGTAGAATAGGGGTGTTTGGGGATCACGGTGCAGGAAATCTGTCCTTCTAAACAGCTTCCCCTGACCCCAATGAGCCTCATCCCCAGGCCAAAACCCCATTTACTCACCGCCTTCCCATCCTGGGGTTTTCCCCTTGGAAACTGGATCATCCCGTGAAAAAGGGGTTGATGACAAATAGACTGAATTGATGATTTTACCATAAAGGGTTTTTAGGGGGAAAAGATTAGTCTCAAATATTTCCCCCGCAAAAAACCGATTCCAAATGCGTAAAAAAATTTCACAAAGCATGAAACCTAAATTTACGTACACACAAAAAAAATTCACGTTCCCCTGAAAAAAAAAAAATTTTCACAAAAAAACAATTCACATTCGCAAAATTAAAAAATTAAAATATTTCATAAAATACAATTTTAAAAAAGAAAAAAACAATTCGTAGATAACAACTGTTTCACAAAAACCTTTGAATGTTTTAAAAAGTCGGTGTCGAATTTACAAATCGTCATTTATACGAAACCCCTCGGATTTTTGGGGGGGTGTGTGTGTGTTTGAGACTTTTTCCCGGCAGAGTCTCTTCCCACGTGGGGCTGTCGTACTCTTTAAACCAAACAATGCAGCTTTTCCATTTTAACCAAACATAACATGGGCCCCCGAGAGTCATTCAGAAACCCCGCAGGGGAATCCCGGGGGAAAACTCAAGAAGGGAAAAAACCCCAAAAACCCCGGCGTTACAAATTTTTAAAAAACATAAAAAAAATAAATTTTTTTAGAAAACTTTCTCCTGCCACCTTTACGCCCAAAGACTCCCCCTCAGCCCCGCCGTCTTGCAAATTTAAAGATGTCAGCTTGCACGCACCCGCTAAGAAAATTTTCATCTGGGCAACAGGTTGCGACATCATCCGCTTATTTTTAGTCTGCGCGGGCAGAAACGGAAATTCTAAAATCGCTAAAAATTGGCCCTTTACTTTTTTCCAATTTAGTTCCAATTGGGTTTGCTGTGTTCCCCTTTCTTTTACTGTCTTGGGGTTAAATTTTTTTGTAAACCTTTAATTTTCCCTTCGAATTAATCCATTTGCGCCAAAAAGGGGCAGAATCGTGCTCCTTTAATGCATCCAGTGGGTTTTTGATATGATTGGTTGAATGGTAAGCTCGCATCTGTTGGCTAAGATTACGACAACCCCTTGGGGGAAAAGGCCTGCCGGAAAGTCTCAAAAACCCCACACACAAATCCAGTGGATTCGTATAAATGACGATTTTTTAATTCAGGGGCACTCGAAAATTTTTAAAAAATTCAAGGTTTTTGTGCACAGTTGTATATCTCGAAAATTTAGTTTTGCATTTGTGAATGTATTTTTTGAATATATAATTTTATTTTGGGGCCCTGTGAATTTCTTTTGTGAAAAAATTTTTTTTTTTTTTTTTTCCGGGAAGTGAATTTTTTTGTGTGTACTGAATTTTTTTTCCCTGCAGTGAAAATTTTTTTAAAGCATTTGTTTAAAAACCCTGGTTTTTTTTCGGGAATTTATTTTGGGCTAAACCCTTTTCCAATTTTAGCTGCATGATGAATCAGTAAAAGTTTAGGGTTTATAGAGTCTTTCTTTGTTTCCCCCTTTTATCACTTAATTTCGGGAGCTGAACTTTTGCAGTGAAATAACATGACTCAGAATAAAGTGGGGGGTTTTAAAAAATCCTCAAAAACCCGTAAGATCGTGTGTGTTTCCTTTGAGTAACATTTTGTTTCTGGGGCTTTCCTGTCAATGTTGTTGAAAAACAGTCCTTTTTTAAATTTTTATTGTAATGTCCCCAATTATTTTATACAAAATGACTTTTCAGTTTTAAATGATCCACATTTTAAAATAATTTCATTATTTAACTTATGGAGCCCCCAAACCCCTTTTCAAATTTTTTTTGTGTTCTTCTGTCTTTTCCCGGGGTCACAAACCGCTGTTTTAAATGTCGTACATTAACGTTCCCTCAAAGTCTTTTTTTTTTTAGGTTAACCCTTTGTTAATAATTTTTAGTTACAGTTTTACTTGAAATTAAAACCAAATTTAAATGAATTAAATTTTTTACCAATTTTTCCCCAAAATCTAAATTCTCAAAAATTTTAAAAACCCCTTTTAAACTGGTTTTTACAAAATGATTCCCCTTTTTCTCAATGTTTTCTGCAAAAAAATTTAAAAACAGTTTCCTTGTTCAGATTGTCAGTCTAGATCAGATTATTTGTGTGTCAGTTGGAGTCTGAGTTTTGTCATTTTGATATCCACACTGTGTATAGTAAGTGTTCTGACCCGATGTATGTCCGTGGTGCTCTTCATTTTGCTGACAATCAGACTGAGTTTAACATGACGTGTGTAAAAATATCATCCTGTGTAACTCCAGAGATTGTGTGGTTTCACGAGGTTCTCTGTGCCTTTATTCTCTTTGATGAGTATTTCTGATCTAATGGCATCTTCAGCTGACCGTTTTCATATGATCACGGCTGAAGACCAAATATTATATTAAACAGGAAACAAATGTGAATGTGTTTACTGCTGGCTCAAACATCTTCCGCGTTGTGTTTTGGGCTGGTGTAGTTGTTTGGGATGCTTTAATGCTTATTTAAGGATTGGCATAAATTTTCTTAATGCGCTACTGAACAATTATGTTTATTTTTACATTTATACAAGAGTTAATTCCATCGGACGCATTGGGTATGTAGTAGACAAAAGAACTCTCAATTTTTCGAGTGAATGTGTGAAGTGTAACTCTCATCAAAAAGAGGCTGATTGTTACATTTTATATATGTAATGATGCATTTGTGAGACGCTTTTTATCCAAAGTGACTTATTGTGTGGTCAGCATTGCTAGTGTCATGTTTGATTTGACAGGAATACTTGCGCTTAGTGTTTCCTCTGATGGAGGGTGTGTTTGAGGGTGAGAAAGCTTGGCTGTGTGTATGTGAGTGTGTGTGTTTTTTGTGAGGTCAGACGTGTTTAATGGGCACCTGGTTAAGCAGCTGAGCACACTCCCATTTGTGTCTCATTATTTTTACAGTAAAGGAAGACTTTTCTGCCACTGAGGTCACCCTTTGCTAAACAGTGGAGTCACAACACAACACCACAACAACAACAACGCACCACACACCACACACACACACACACAACACCAACACACACCACACCACACACACACACAACACTCACACCACACACACAAACAAAAACACACACAACACACACACACACAGAACACACACACAAACACACACACACCACCCACCCACGAACGCACACACACACACACACACACACACACACACACACTTAGAGCTCAACAGGTGAGACAGTAACACCTGGAGATTAAAGAGAGATGAAAGAGAGATAGATAAGTGCACTGAAAGAGACAGAGAATTGCTTGTTTTCTTCAGTTTTTTGGTTTTGGTTAAAAAGTGGTTCAGAGAAAATCCACTCATCTTTCACAAACTCCTCATTCCAAAGGGTTTAAATGCTTGCGTAATAGAAGAATACCATTCTGTGAGCCTACCTTTTAAACATAAATACATTGAGTCATTTTATTATATTTTTAGGTATTTATTGTATTTTTGCAGCAGTCTTCGGGGTCATTCCTCCCACCTCCTCCGCGCCGCACAAACTCAAGCACTGTATCTTTTTACCAAATGCAACAGAAGAAAGGGGTCAGAAGAAACCCTGTAATCTGCCTAAATCTCTACCTGTGGGATAGCGGATGGGAAGAAACATTTAGCGGGAATGGAAACAAAACATTGCTGGCAGGAGCAGGAAGAAATATAACTTTTTTTAATAGGAGCGGAACTGAATCTCGCAGGAAACGGGACTAAATTTATTTATTTATCAGGACAGCACACATTCATTCAACACATTTCTTTTATCAGAAAGACTTTTTGCGTAGGCCCAGAGTTTGCGGAACCTGCCTGAAGATGAGGTAGAGTGAGAGCCTACCCCTATGCTGGACAGGCCCCGACCTGGTGGTGGGGAGGATGGAGGGTTTTTGCTCGGTGGCATCAGCTGCAGAAAAAATGAAAGTCAGGTGTCAAGCAGTGGAATTGGTCAGGACCTGTTAGTATGAATGAATGATGTAGCATTGGGGAGTCTTTTCCTGACAGAATTTGTGCTGACTCTTTCATTTTCTGTAGAAGTGCCAATTTTCAGCCGCGATCCTTTGGCAAAGAAGTTCAGAACCCTTTAAGATAATCAAGAAGAATAAAACAAAAAACAACAAGACATCAGTACACTACTTACACTAACAACAAATTAATCCATGGGTTTAGTGTTGTGTTTGATAATTGAGCGGGTTTCTTTTTAGGTTCGGCTAGTATTGTGGTTAGCACTGGTGTGAAGCGTATGCGCAAATGCCAAGAAATCTTACAGAATCTTAAGAAATAGAATAAGAAAATTTAATTTTATGTGAAGTTAATTTGAAATGAATTAGATATTATTATTTAGTTGGAACAACTTAATCTTTTTGAGGAATCAACATGAACTGGGGGTATATGTCCAAGGTTTTTCAAAATCTTATTAGAACAATCATTCAAGTTACAAATAAATCATGTAGAATAATAAATCATATGCTCTACAATGTGTTCTTTCAATGTTATAAAAGAACATTGTCAAATATTAATAAAGTTACAGTATAAGAATGTTCTTTAGTGGCTTTTACTTTTGTAACCTTTTGTCCTAACTTTTATAACTTCTAAAAAACAAAACATTAGTCGTAAAAGTTGTGACGGAGAGCGTTTCCTCTGTTAGGAAAGTGATTAAAATGTTCAATCTTATGTTAAAAAACCAAGGTGGATATAGGATGTGTAACCCATGAGAGTGGTGACATGATTGGGACTGTTTTCGTCAGAGCACAGTTTTAATTTTAAGTACATCTGAAGTCCAGTTCTGCCTACAACACTCCCCAAGCATCTTAACTTTCTGCACAAAAAGAGTTACATAGCCTTACTTTTAGATCATATATATATAAGTAGAGCAAACTGGGATGCAGTATAAGTATTTACCGGGTTAACGGATGAGATGGCTGCTGTGTGGTCGTCATCAGAGTGATGGGGCAGAAACACACACAAACGCATACACCCACATCACACCAACACACACACACACACACACACCTCGTTATTTAAACCCATGTCTCTGTACTGACAGACGCGAGAAGCGGAGAGACACTGCGCTCTCCCATCTACGCGCTGCAGGTGATTGTATTTCCTCCTTCCAGTTAACCCTAGACATGTACAACACCAACGAAAAACACGCTATTTGATAGTGGTTGTTTTATACCTCTGCAGGCCTTGTTAAAAGGTGATTCCACATAATGTGTTTTAAATAAGTCTGCGCAGTCCTCCACAGTTCAACTGATAGATTTGGATCAGAAACGTTGATGAGACCCTCCCATAAGTCGTGTGTTTTTCGAGGCTTCTGTTTGGCTACACAACATGAAATTCCCAGTAGAAGGCTTGAAAACTTTATTTCTGAATGTTCTCGTGAAACATTTGTGAAATTATGTTTTTAAAATGGCACTCATGTTTTTTTCTTGGTGCATACGTAGAGGGAAACCTTAAATGCTTATAATTGGCTGCATCTAGCATTATGGGCAATGTTATTTCTCACGACACTGTTTTGAAACAAATTGTCACTATTTTTTAAGGTTTAACAACATCAGACAAAAATACCAGCCAAAAGTTTATTAGAAAGAAAACACATTTTCACCTACCTGTATAGATAACAACAACATTTTATTAATTGTACTGAACAAATTAGTTCATTAAAAATGTGGTGGGCGACCATGTTTTAAAATATTATCTAAACATTGAAATGCCCTGTGTTCTTGTCACTCAGATATAAATTATTTAAAGATTAAATACATTACACTTTCTTAGCAATACAGGCTAATAACATTAATTTTTTCCCCTAAATGTTTTATTTATTAACTATTCAAAGATGTTTAAATGGACACCATACTTTCTATCTCATGATTATAACGTTTTTCTTTAATGTTTTTTTTTTTCTTTTTAATTTCCTTACCCACATTCCACTAACTTTATTTTCCCCCCAAAAGATGTTATTTTAATTTTTACTAATCCAGTAGTCTTGTTGTGCTTAGAACAGTAATTTAAACCAGGTTACAAAAACATTTCTCAGAATATTCCAATAAAAGTAATTTTGAGAATGTTGATCTCAGAATGTTTGCTCTCAAGGCTATGAAAAAAGATTTAAAATAGTTGACACTATAAGAACATTCCATAAACATTCCATTTGCATAACTTTGAGCTGCAATCAATTAAGAATTAAAAACAACATTTTTTTTAATACAAATAAGCACAATGACCTCTCGCAGGTTAGTGTGATTGGATGTTATATGGTGGTCATACGTCACCCAGACACTGAGTATCGGCAACAGAAGTGTCCAGAAGGTCTGGTTGCCCCCCCAAAACTGTTCACGAAAAAGGTCCGGTACTGCTAAAAACTAAAATTGACGCGAAGTATTGAATTACTTCATATAGTATAGATACTCCAGCCCACTTCAAGCACTGACTTTGAGAGAACATTGCCAGAATGTTCTGAAACTGTTAGCCCAACTTTGTGTGAATGCTGGAGAGCAGGTGTGGAAGAATACATGCAGAATAACTTTACACTTGCATAATACTGTTCATATTTGCTGGACTCGAGTATTGAAAAGAAAGACCTTTGAGCAGCAGAGGATCTACAGATCAAATACAGAGAAACTCTCAAATATGTTGGCAAATTTCTATGTCTTGATCTGTGTCTTTGAATTAGACTCTAAACAGCTTAAAAAAGATCAAATTACTAAGTGAGACTAGTTGAGAGGTTTGGATGTTAGGTGACCCGAGCTGTTATACGGTGGAGGGGAACAGTGTCCAGGTGTGATGCAGGGAGAGAAACCGTGTTAGAGGAGCTCAAGCGTTCTGCTGTCTCGCACACTGATACATCTTGAAGCGCCGCAGTCAAAAACAGAGTGAAAGATGCCACATGTGCGGATAAGGACTCCGCACACATTTACACTCCACACCACTCCACACACACGTCGGGTGCTTCATGTACCTGCATTCAACACAAACATACTTGTATAACAAACTCACAGCTTACAAATGCTCCTTATGGAAATTCCTCGAGAGGAATAAAACAGGACATTGATCAGACGCCAAATGATATAACAGTCAGAAAAATCTAATTTTTTGAAATGTAAAAAGTTTATTCGAATCTTTGCATATGTGTTTTTTTGTTGAGTATTTAATCCATCAGGCTTTTCTGGCTCATTTAATTGATATAGAATGAGAATATTAAAAAAAGCGCATCTCAGTTTTTATTCAGAGACTCAAAACTGAGCTAAAATATGGCAGATTCTGATATTTATATATATGTAATTCTGCTGCTTGTGATGTAAATCAATTAGATCTTTCTAACAGCAGGACAGATCCTAAATCTAATATGAGTCTATGCTCTATATCTGCAGTAATGGTGTGTCAGTGAGAGGAGATGTAAATGATCCAAACATATAATTGCAGTGATTGAGAGATGAAGAAATAAAGGCTTCCTCAGAAGATGTGAGATGTTCCTGGAGGCTTGTGAAGATCATTCCTCCGCGGAGGAACAGTGAAAGTAAAGCTTCTGGAAACAAACTCTCCTCAAAAGATCCTGAGGATCCGATTTGAGACTCTAAAACATGATTGAATGGAGAATCAAGTAAAACTGAGCGGCTTCAGGTCCAGTAAGTAGTTCATCTGAGATATTACTGCAGTTATTCAAAACTGTTTAACTCACTCATCTGCTCAGTTTTGCAGTGCTGGTGAAATGGACGGAGATGATGAGGTCAGAACAAGAACCGTTAACCTTTGACCCTTACACTTCGGAGGTCAGAGTGATGATCGACACAAACCCGTCACAGGACAGGGAGAGAAACTGTGTGCTTCAGAGAGTTCTTCGGCCATCTGATTGACTGATTATTCCTCTCTTCATCGTCTGCTTTACCTGATTGGTGATGTCCTTCGTCATTTACATGCGATTATTTATTTATTATTTGTCTCTCATTCACATCACACTCATGCCTTTTTTGTTTCTCACAAGCATCGGATGTGATTTTTTGTCACTGTGATTTTAAACAAAGCTTGAAAAATGAAAACCACAAACCATCCGAGGGATCACGACAACAAAATACACTATATTAGCTAAGACAAATATGTTCTAGGAACGTTTGCTAACATTCTCATTATTTCTGAATGTTCTGTGAACAAGTGTTAAAGTAACATTCCATTTTAGAATTTTGTAAACATTATGGAAACATTACTTTCAAATGTGCTCTATAAAAAAAAAAAAAAAAAAATTAAATGAAGTTCCAAATAAAACATTTCAGAAATAAAATGTTAATGTTTTTGTGCTAACATTTTCAGACCGTTATTAAAGACCAGGGCTGTGGAACTTGTGCCCATTTGGGAAACACACCCCAGATTATTTCGAATGAACGTTACTGCAAGAATGTTTGTTAATAACTTTGAGAGAACGTTGCTAGAAACGTTAGCCAGAGTTATGAGAACCTGCTTGCTAGTTGGGATTCTAGTATGTACTATACATTCACAGGTAAAACATTTAGCTTATAAAAATATGCTGAGAAATGGTTTGAGATGTTTCATATTATTATATTATGTTTGAAATGTCCAGTTTTCTTGTAATGATTTCTAAGGTTATTTACAAAAGGATTCTCACGAGTTCTACTAACTTTACAATGTTAGTTGAACATTTATTTTTAACATTCTATTGAACGTAAAAAATGTCTTATTGTGAATACAATATTATTTTCAAGATTACAAAAACCTGGCTGGGTGTTCAGGTGTTTGGGTTTCAGAGGTATAATGTCAGAAATGGCAGAAACATTTTCACGTTTGGTATGGTACTTTTTACATAAAAACAAAACAAGCAAGCCAGGGCCCAGATTTAAAAGTAACGCAAAAAAGTACATAACTCGTTACTAATTCCATAAAAAGTAACAAAGTGACGTAATTCTTACATTTTTTTTTTTGAAAGTAACTTTTAAAAGTAAACTTTCCCAACACCCTCAACAAAACAAAGAATGTCAGTAAACATCATTTATGTCTTTCTGGTTTGTAGCACAAATAATATTATTGTTGAGTTTTTTTTATTATTTCACTTATACACCTTACTTTATTACCACACAGTTTATGTACGTTCTTCTTTTTCTTTCTTTCATTTGTAATTCACGTATGGCAGAACTACATCTCCCATCATCCTCTGCGCATGCGTCTTTGCGTCATGCTCGATGGGCGGAGCGCTCGACATTACACGAGCGGCATACAGTCTGCGGGAGGAGCTCCACCAGAACAAACCGACACACAACCGGAGTGGAAAAATGTGAACGGAAGATTCGGGATTGGGAATAACGACAGAAAACCGTCACAAGAGTGATTCTCTGTGGACGCGATATGATATCTGAGAGAACAGACGCGCTGGAGGTGAGATATTTGTCAGATATTTACAGCGTTCCGCTGAAGTTCCTCTCAGAGTCGCCGCGTCTGACGCGAGTGACGCGACGCGACAAACTGGAACGATCCCATTTATGATCAACGCAAAAAACGCTTGCGGCACCGACAGCAGGAGCGTTCTGGTGTTGTCGCGTCGCTCGCTCTCAGAGTAAACGGGATGTTTTAGTAAGAATAGCCGTTAAATAACCGTTTAAATAGCCGTTAAATAACCGTCACGATTCAAATAAATGTTTTTGAATTTGAAGATGAATTTCTAATGAAAGGAAACCGGGAACCCGTGTTGTGTGTGTGTGTGTGTGTGTGTGTGTGTGTGTGTGTGTGTGTGTGTGTGTGTGTGTGTTCAGAGTCTTTGTCACCCGTTCCTGTAGGTACGTTGTTTTTGTGGCGTTCTGGTGGGTGTTTGAACGGGTTCGTTCTGGTGGGCGTTTAAAGAGCGCTCAGATATATTCCGGCTCACAAAGTTTTCCCGTTAAGAACTATAGTGACTACAGTGATTCTTACCACTGTAAAACTCTGGTAACTCATTAGCATTAGCAACTACTGTCATCAGAAAGAGAGTGAAGATACCTGACAGATTTTAAAAGTTCCTGTCAAACTCTGATTTATAGAAATCCCATATTAATTGAACGTTACCGTGGTTTTTCACCAGTAGTTGCGGTGTTCAGGCTTTGTTTTATTATTTGTCGACAGCCATGAATTGACGTTTTTCCATCAGGAAACTCTGGCTGTGTGTCAAAACCTAATCAGCTTTTTTTTGGGCTATAGTGAATCACCAATATTTTTGGGTGCATCATTTGTGAATCAATAACGTTTGGGGGTATCAAAAGATCCATAGTCAATCATCAAAATTTTGGGGGCATCGCAGGATCCATTGTCATCCATTGCCTTTTTGGGTCATCAAGTTATCATTGTCAGTCAACAATATTTTTGGGGTATCATTTTTTGGGGCATTATAAGATCTGTTGTCAATCACCAATATTTTTTGGGGCATCATTTATGAATCAACAATATTTTGGGGCGTCGTAAGATCTATTGTCAATGACTAATATTATTAGGCTGTAAAAGTTTAATTGTCAATGACCATAAATTTTTTGGGACATAAAGTTCAATCGCCAATATTTTTTGGCGTCAAAGTATCAATCATTGTCAATCCACCACATTTTAGGACGGCAAATGTAGCTTTTATTCCGAGTCTTTCCTAAGATTCCCAAAAATGCTGCTGACTCACCAGCTGCTTGGACGCTTGATTCTCCTGCACTTATTGAGTGTTTGTGTTTCTCCTCGCACTTGGCTCAGTATTTGCATACGTTTAGTGGTTTGTTGCTCTTTTGAATGTTGGCCAAAGTGCTTGCTGCATGTATATTTCACTCCAAACGAAGAAACCTATGATACTGTAGAATTACAGTAGAGGTGGTCGGCACCCACTGAGTGTTTTTGCACGGGTATGAAGTCAGCATGACCCTGTGTTTACAATCTATTTTGCTGATCTATATTTTTATTTACATTGCTGATATTTTTATATGATATATTTATATTGATTTATTATATTGCTGATAATTTAGGAAGGGTTGATGGAATTTCTGAGATGAAGCAAGTTATTATGAAGGATTTTGAAGAACATGTTTTTTCATTAATCTTTTGCATTTATGCATTTGGCTGATGCTTTATCCAAAGTGACGTACATTGCATTCAGTGTATGCATATGATCGATTCGAACCCATTCCTTCCCAGCTCATTGAACCCATGACCGTTGCATTGCTAGTGCCATGTTTGAGCAACAAGAGTCCTTGCTGATTGTTTATAAAATGCTATCTATCGAATTTATAATCAAATAAAAGTGCTGCACAGCAGAGGTTTTGGGGCATCAGAGTATCATTTCAAATCGAACATTTTTAAGACATTAATAAACTTTCAGAGGTGGATCAAGTTATTAAATGTTGATGAATAATTATGAAGACAAATGTGTTTCAACTGCATTTATGCAATTGTCCAGTGCTTTTGTCTTGCATTCGATGTATGCTTTTGACCAGTTCATGCATTCCCTGGGAACTGAACCCATGACCGTTGCATTGCTAGTGCCATGTTTGAGATGATCGTTCATTATAACGTGTGCTACAAGTAAATGGTGACTGTGTTGTTTGTTTCAGGGTGTTTCATCAGTCCGTTAAAGCTGCATGATGACAACACTGTGGTCTCAGAGACACGGATGGATTTGATGGAGACCTCGCTGTGTAGGTTGTGAGGCTTTAACCCCATCACCTTCAAGGTCCAGTTCTTCAGTCCACTGGTCCTCTGTGTTCGTCGAAGGGAGGAACGGTCACTCAGACTCATCGTGATGATGCACGGGTGTCTACGCGGATGCCCTCTCAGGGTTTGAGCATGCCCAGTAACATCTGAGCGCCCCTCTTGACCCGCAGGACACAGATCATGGCCCAGACCAGCCTGCTGCAGGGCAAACGCTTCTACTGCCGCGAGTGGGTCTTCCACAAGATCCAGCACTGCCTTCAGGAGAAAACCAGCAACCTCAGCGCCCCGGGAACCACAGAGCCGCTCAACCCTGTCAGCGGGGCGGGGAAGGGCGGCTCCTGGGGGGTCCTGCTGGTCGGCGGTCCAGGCAGTGGGAAGACAGCTCTGTGTACAGAGTTACTGTGGCCCAGTTCGGTTCACGGCGTCCACCGAGGCCTTCACCAGCACTGCCTGGGCTTCCACTTCTGCCGGGCCGAGGACTCGGACACACTGTGCGTGAGCGGCTTAGTCCGCGGACTGGTGTCTCAGATACGCCGGTCAGGACTCGTGCCGGAATACGAGGAGAAAGTGAGAGAGCCGGCGGTCCAGAGCGCACTGCAGCCGGGAGAGATTGAAAGAAACCCAGCGGAGACGTTCAAGAGGTGAGCAGCATTCGTTTGGCATTCAGAGGAGTAGATCTTTCACTTACAGCTTCAGGTGAGGTGGTGTAGTGGTTACAGCTCTGCGCTTTAAGGCTTAATTAATGAACTACTGTACCATCAGATCAAGACACTGAACTTCTGGTTACTACAAAAGTAGAGTGTTATGATAAAAATTACATAAAACCTCCAAAACAGTTCAGATTTTATAGGGCCCTAAAAATAACTTTTTTGTTAAAAATTTAATAAATTGATGTAAATATAAAGTATTTTTTCTTACAGTATTTACTGTGAAATAAAAAGAGTAATCAAAATTTTTCCAAAAAAAGTGGAAAACTTTCAACTCTGTGAGCCTGGTTTTATCCAAAGTTCATATTTTTTGTTGTGCAAATGAGTGCATATTTAATTAGATATTGTCATATTTGCATAAATAAACAAATCTTGTGTGAAAACTGTGATTAATCATCTGGTGAAAGTATTTATTAGTGCAAATATTTATCCTGTTGTGCTGTTTTGACATAAATATACATATTTTAAAATTATAAATAGTAATATTTTTCTGTCATAATTTGTTAACGTTAAACCAAATGTTTAATTTTGGCAGTTGTAGTGAAGACTTGACTTTCTCTGTGTATTGTTTCAAATGAAAAGGTTGAATACTAGAGTGCTCTCAGCAGCTCTGGAGATCAAAGAGAGAGCAGACGCTGAAACACCACGAGCATCACACGTGCTTTAGTGTGCGCAGATGAAACTCATTCACTCGGATTCACCCTGCTTCGCAGAAATCAGGTGGATTGTGTGTGTGTGTGTGTGTGTGTGTGTGTGTGTTGACGTGACCTCGAGTGAAGGTCTCCACACATGAACTCTGCAGTTCTGCTGAATTTGAGGGAAGATCTGTAGATGATTTGTAAGAGCTGTATGTTTGTGTCAAAAGATCTGGTTCATTCAGTATCAGTTCTTTCTACTGTTCAACAGTTTACAATTTAAAATAAGTGTTTTCTCTGTGAATATCTGTTAAAGTGTAATTTATTTCTGTGATCAAAGCTGTATTTTCAGCATCATTACTCCAGTCTTCAGTGTCACATGATCTTCAGAAATCATTCTAATATGATGATTTGCTGCTCAAGAAACATTTCTGATTATTATCAATGTTGTCGTGCTGCGCAATATTTTTGTGGAAACCATCATGCATTTTATTTTTCAGGATTCACAGATGAACAGAAAGTTCAAAAAACAGCATTTGTTTGCAATAGAACTCTTTTGTAACATTATAAATGTCTTTGCTTTTGATCAATTTATTGCGTACTTACTGAAAAGAGTATCAGTTTCTTTAAAAAAAGTCAGTAATGTGTAGAGATCTGTAAAGAATATAAAAGTGAAGGACAGTGGGTCATAATGTTGAAAGTTGACAGAATAACTTCAGGTGTGCAGTGGGGTTGTAATTACTGAAAAAAGTGTTTAAAAGGTTTTGTTGTAATTAAAACAGAATGTGTTTGTGTGCTGTTTGAGGTCAGGTTGGGTGCAGCTCGTGTTGATTCACAGGGTTTTGTGTGTAGGCCATGATCTTCCAGACCTCAGATGAGGATGTGGTGTTGTTGTGGCAGGAAATGCACAATGTGATGGTAAACTGAAGCCCATCGATGGGGTCCGTGTTTTTACCGCAGGCAGGTTAAGAGCTTTCACCACTGACCAGTCATTCCGGGACATCTTCAAACATCTTAACGTGTCAAGAACTGTTTTCAGATATATAAAGTATAATTTGTGCAATGGAAGCCCTGTGTTATGTGAGTGTTTTGTCAGTGTGGACTGAACATTCATCTAAAGCAGAATTGTTCCAGTACAGTCAGGGTTTATAGGGGGCTGGTGGTGTGGTGTAGGGACTAATGAAGGATGAACAGGGTGGAGCTCAGTCCGTCTCTGTCGTTCTCTGAGAGATGATTCAGCAGTTTGTAGTCGATGGTTCAGACCACTTTAGACGAGCGAGACAGTCTCTCTCTCTCTCTGAGCTGGGAATCTGTGAACGCCTCTCAGCCTGCATTTCCACAGAACAATGATGTAATTGATTATGATACATGAACATTGTGATGTTGGTTTGCTGGTTTGAATATCAGGGTAATTTAATCAGTGTCTTTTTACGCAGGCATTGGTAAATGATGCGGCACAGATGAGAGCCTGGTTCACTTTTCTCTAGAGTTTCCTGGTTCTACTAAATTGACTTTTAGGCGATTTTATTTCCTAGCACTTTTCACAATGCAGTTTGTAACAGCTTTACAGAAGGTTGTGATGTTAATGTTTTATACTATTTTATTATCTCCATGCCTTAGTAGTTGCATGTAACAGATTAGAGCTGGACAATAATGTAGTTACATTTTATGAAAATGAGAAATGTTGCCTTGACAACAAGCTAAAATAAATGTGTAGTTTGGTGGTATTAAGGAGAAATAGTTCACGATGTGGTGTAAGTACTATTCAGCGACGTGTGTCACTGCTGCAGTTAAATGAATCATGTCTCTGTTGTTCTGATTGACTGCTACCTGACTATCTGCTGTGTTTCTCTGCTCTAGTGCATGCTGGGAGATTTCAGGCCATGCGCCCACACATGTGCACAAACACACTTTGTGTCTGAGCGTCGCTCTGTTAATGTGTGTGTGACGTGGGCCGAATGAGACTCTGTGAACTGACACATTCAGACTCATCTGTGTGTTCGGTCAGATACAGTATTACAGTAATGGAGCAGTGAGATGATGATGAGACACACATGTGCACATTAGTCATGATTTTACTGTACAAATATCAGATTTAAAAACAAACAAAACCTCATGTCAGTCTTCTGTAGGGATCAGATAGCAGTGACTCCATCTAATCGAGTCCATTTAACTGATATAATGACAGAAACAAACAAGAAATAAGTGGACAGACAGAGATGAACTACAACTAATTGTACAGAATTGTCTTATACATATTATATGTTCAGAAATAATACAAGGAAAATGCTTGTTTGAAAAATTCTCAAACGTCAAGGTAGTTCATAACTGAAGGTATAACACCAGTAGACTATTAAAACTATAAATGTTCTGTAAAAACAATGAACAAATTCGATTTTGCTGCTTTACCACTATTCATACATAAAATATAAGACTTACACTAGTAGTTCTTTACAGGTTTTTTATTAGATTGCTCAATGTTTTTCTATGTAAACATGGACGTGTTTGACTGTTGCGCTCGCGTCTCTTGCAGCGGATCATGCATGAAACGGCATTATAAAAACACAGCGCTCAAGTTAAATGAAGTTCAGCTCCCATCTTCTTGCGTTTTTTCTTATTCCAATCCACGGCCCGCATCGCATCTTGTCAGCACAAAAGCACTTTCTGTGTGAATGACGGCTAGTGATATATATTCCACTCACAGTCCTTCACAAAGCACGTCAAACGTGAGGGGGTTAATTACATGTGCCGACAAACATTTTTATCAAACTTTTCTCTTCCACTGCATGGTACGGCTAATTACAAAATGTCTTATTCTAATGTTTGGTAATATTTCTATTCGAAATCAGGATTCTTTGATTTATACAAAAAAATTGTGCCAAAACATGAACTCATGAACTTCATCTACAGAGCTGCTCTGAATCAATTCATCAGCATTTCATCAAAAACTATCATCAGAGATCTTCACTACAGCCCGAGTCCGAAAAAATAAAAGTTTGGTTTAACATGAAGAAATTGTGACAGAAAAGTTACTGTTGCACAGTAGAATGTACTGAAACAACAATAATAATTTGATTAGTTATATTATTAAAAATGTAATAATACAGTTTTCACTTAAAAGTTTCTTCTGATTTTAAACAGTTAAGGTCTGTTGTACAGATCTTTTTTTGCCAAAACATGAAAGAATTGTTCAATTTGATCACATTTTAAAAGGGAAATCTGTTTGTCACCATTTTTTTTTTTTTTTTTTTTTTTTTTTTTTTTTTTGATAATACATTTCTATTAAATCACAAAACGGTATCCACTTTCGGAAAAAAAAAACAACGACAAAAAACTAATTTAGCTCTAGGGCTGTATTATAGTTAAATTTTAAAATAAATAATTCAGTTGTTTTATAAATTAAATTAATTCATATACTTTTTGATTATTAAAACATAAATCACTCACATTTTTATTATGCATAAAATTTAAAGATTCTGTATAATTGTTCATATTGCTATTCTTGTTATTATTTTGAATATGTATATTTTTGTATTTCTTTTCTTTTTTAATTATTGTAACAATTTATTTAAATGACGTTGTAATGATAATTGTCTTTTAAAACTGACATACTATTAATTTTGCCATGAGTATCGCTATTGCAGCTGATATGGCAGTCAATCAATCAATAAAAAAAATAAATGGAAAATACAAAATTTTGGGGAAAATAAAACCGGTTTTTGAATCACTAGCAAATAACTTGCTGAATCTGACCATGTTTTGTTTTAAAAGATGCTATATCCATCTGTATGTGTGTGTGTCTGCAGCTGCATGTTTCTGCTGCTCCCAGCGCTGCTGGGCTGTAAGGGCTCCGTCTCAGGCTCTGTTTGTGCTGGTGGACTCAGTGGACGAGGGCTGTTTGACCGGAGACAGAGATCAGAGGTCAGCAAACATCGCCGAGCTGCTGGCCGCCCATCACGAGCTCTTCCCGCCCTGGCTTCTGCTCATCTGCTCGGCACGCCGGCAGAACAAACACATCACCAAACTCTTCACAGGTGACCATCTCTACCTCCACCTGATTATTTCCTGCATTTACATCACGCACCAGATCACAATTACAGACCTTGAGATTGAGAGTTGTGTGTGTGCGGTGCATCAGGGAGTCTGTTATTGTGTTACTTTGCATAAAAATGAATTATGTTACATAATTGGTTTCTATTTTAGGACTAATGTTGATTTGAAAACATAAATGTGTCCCAGTGCTAGAAAGTAAAGGCGTTGTTGTGTGTGTTTGTGTGTGTGAGTCAGTGGAGATCAGGCTGGATGAGTTTCTCAGGCCTGCAGCAGGAAATCAGCAGCAGATGTGTGAATATTTCTAATGAGCAGAGAGACAGCGAGCGTGTGTTATGTGAGGACAGATAAACGCGGCTGTTTGATTTGGCCGTACAGATTCAGTCTGAAAGAAAACACCTCATTGACAGAGTTTGTTAAATCTGTTGTGTGATTTTCTCTGACATTTCTACAAACCCTTTTCTTATTAATCATATTACCACCACACTATTCCTTCCTTCCTTCTTTTTATATGTGAAATTAATCTCAAACATTGTATACGTTTTTAGTTTTTAAAAAATATATTTTAACTTGGATTTCAAGTTATTTTTCCATGAAAAGAACTGTTGAATCTGGCATGGCACTACAAAAACAAACACTTTCTCAATATGTCTTGCACCAAAACAGTCTTGATTGAGTTTACATTGGCACTTATTATGAGCATCTTTTGGCTTGTTGATTTGGGCTTTGCTCATAAAGCGTTCCAGAATATGAAGTTATTAAAGTGGGAAGGTGCGGGTTGTGGTATTTTGGTCTTATTTGCATTTGGATTTTGAGCTTGTTCTGGTTTGCTAGTTTTTTTCCTAACAATATCTGCCAGCAGGAATGAGTCAACATTTATTCATTTTTCCCTGTGATTTTCTTGCACCACTGAAATATGTAATTTAAATGAATGGTTGACCCAAATATGAAAAATTGCTTGCAAATGTGCTCACCCTCAGATTACTCAAGATCAGGATGAGTTTGTTTCTTCATCAGGTTTGTAGAAATGTAGCACTGCATCAGTGTCTCAGCAATGGATGCTCTGCAGTGAATGGGTGCCGTCAGAATGAGAGTCCAAACAGCTGATAAAAACATCACAATACAGCTTGTTTGTTTCAGCTTTTGTCTTCTCCAGATGTGAACTGATGGACTGGAGTGCTGTGGATTACTTGTGGATTATTGTGATGTTTTATCAGCTGTTTGGCGGCACCCATTCACTGCAGAGCATCCATTGCAGAGCAAGTGTGTACGTGGCCATTGAGACATTTGAATCTGTGCTACTGACGTGTAAATGTGTTTTTGGATGAGACATTTTTACTGTACAGTTTAGTTTTAATAAATGCTCTTTTCTTCACTGTGGATTTGACTTTCAAAAGTTGCAGTGTTTTTTTTTTTTTTTTATAAAACACTGAAAATATGAGCTTCTCTCTCTGTATTTCATCTGCCATGTGTTCATTATTTTTGCAAACCACAAGCTGATATTACTGTTGTGATGTTCAGTTGGGCAGTCAATTGGCGATTGTTTGTGTTGTGTTTCTGATGACATCACAGCGGATTGAGAAGAAATTGTGTGTGTGTGTGTGTGTGTGTGTGTGTGTGTGTGTGTGTGTGTGTGTGTGTGTGTGTGTGTGTGTGTGTGTGGTGGCTCACAGTAAACATCCGTGAGTAGTAAACACTGACCTTAGACCAAAAGATCAACTGAAATCCCAAAGTGGTTCGTGTCCAGCATTACAATCAGATGCATTTAACCGCAGATTATAAACACCTGCTCTAAAGTCAACACGACATCGACATCCATTCTGTTTACATTCTGAATAACACTCTCCTGCTCTGATTGTACTCATTACTTCATTGTCTGCTAATGAAAGGCTGCTGGTGGCAAATGTTAATATTAGCTAGTAACATCACGGCAAATACAGCAATGATCAGATGCTGATAGATAAAATCATGACTCGTCCTGTATGATTTCACTCAGAAACTAATGCATTTATTCATCAAGGCTGCATTAAATTGACCAAAAATTTCACTAAAAGCATTTCTAATGTTATGAAAGATTTCTATTTCAAATAAATGCTGTTCTTTTGAACTTTCTATTCATCTGTGAATCCTGAAAACTCAAATGTATCACAAAAATATTGTGCAGCACAACTGTTTTCAACATTGATAATAATCAGAAATGTTTCTTGAGCAGCAAATCATCATATTAGAATGATTTCTGAAGATCATGTGACACTGAAGAATAGAGTAATGATGCTGAAAATACAGCTGCACATCACAGAAATACATTACACTTTAACAGAGATTCACACAGAAAACAGCTGTTTTAACTTCATACAGAGATTTTCACAGTGTTTCTGAAAGCATTCAGTTGCGTTGAGCTTCTTTAAGGAATAAATGTAAGAGTCAGTTTATGATCTTCTTCACAGTATTCAGAGTCTGATTGAGACAGCTGTGTTCTGTGAGTCGGGTCAGATGTCAGATTCACCCGCACACGCCTATTCATTAATGCGTTTGACCGTTAGCGCTGTTTGGGTGTGAGGGGCCGATCTCTGTGACCTCTGTGCCGTTCCCATGGTGACGGGGGCTCAGGGGTCAAAGGCTAATCTGTGGTAAACAGTGCAGAACTGTCATGTGTCGCTCTGCTGCCGGTGAAAACGAGTTTGAAGTGTGGTTAGCACAATAGCAACATCTAATTTAAGCTAAAAACCAATGGAATTAGTTGTTCTTAATACAAATTTCAATACCGGATCAGAAGCTAATATGCACACAGAGTGTTAATCACTTCAGACGCTTCATCACGCTGCGCGATTTGAGTGAATGACATCGTTCTGCTATTTAAAATGCAATCACAACTAGCATTTTTCAGCTTTTCACACACAAATCACAGTGACGAAGCGCAAACACACATACAGTGATGTTCAGCAGAGTCACATTGGAAAACTGTTATTTAAAGTCTATTTTACACCTGAAAATAAACAACTTTTATGATTTTTGAAAGTTTTTTTTCTTTCTTAAATCTGAAGAATTTAAAATAGCTGTTTTCTGTGTGAATCTCTGTTAAAGTGTAATTTATTTCTGTGATGCGCAGCTGTATTTTCAGCATCATTACTCCAGTCTTCAGTGTCACATGATCTTCAGAAATCATTCTAATATGATGATTTGCTGCTCAGTTTTTATCAGCTGTTATTGGTACTGCTCGTGTGTATACACTCACCTAAAGGATTATTAAGAACACCATACTAATACTGTGTTTGACCCCCTTTCGCCTTCAGAACTGCCTTAATTCTACGTGGCATTGATTCAACAAGGTGCTGAAAGCATTCTTTAGAAATGTTGGCCCATATTGATAGGATAGCATCTTGCAGTTGATGGAGATTTGTGAGATGCACATCCAGGGCACGAAGCTCCCGTTCCACCACATCCCAAAGATGCTCTATTGGGTTGAGATCTGGTGACTGTACAGTGAACTCATTGTCATGTTCAAGAAACCAATTTGAAAGGATTCGAGCTTTGTGACATGGTGCATTATCCTGCTGGAAGTAACCATCAGAGGATGGGTACATGGTGGTCATAATGGGATGGACATGGTCAGAAACAATGCTCAGGTAGGCCGTGGCATTCAAACGATGCCCAATTGGCACTAAGGGCCTAAAGTGTGCCAAGAAAACATCCCCCACACCATTACACCACCACCACCAGCCTGCACAGTGGTAACAAGGCATGATGGATCCATGTTCTCATTCTGTTTACGCCAAATTCTGACGCTACCATCTGAATGTCTCAACAGAAATCGAGACTCATCAGACCAGGCAACATTTTTCCAGTCTTCAACTGTCCAATTTTGGTGAGCTCGTGCAAATTGTAGCCTCTTTTTTTTTTTTCCTATCTGTAGTGGAGATGAGTGGTACCCGGTGGGGTCTTCCGCTGTTGTAGCCCATCCGCCTCAAGGTTGTGCGTGTTGTGGCTTCACAAATGCTTTGCTGCATACCTCGGTTGTAACGAGTGGTTATTTCAGTCAAAGTTGCTCTTCTATCAGCTTGAATCAGTCGGCCCATTCTCCTCTGACCTCTAGCATCAACAAGGCATTTTCACCCACAGGACTGCCACATACTGGATGTTTTTCCCTTTTCACACCATTCTTTGTAAACCCTAGAAATGGTTGTGCGTGCGTGAAAATCCCAGTAACTGAGCAGATTGTTAAATACTCAGACCGGCCCGTCTGGCACCAACAACCATGCCACGCTCAAAATTGCTTAAATC
Organism: Cyprinus carpio; assembly: GCF_018340385.1. Classification (NCBI taxonomy): domain Eukaryota; kingdom Metazoa; phylum Chordata; class Actinopteri; order Cypriniformes; family Cyprinidae; genus Cyprinus; species Cyprinus carpio. The sequence goes on from NC_056610.1 coordinate 25,014,397, forward strand.
ACCTTTCTTCCCCATTCTGACATTCAGTTTGGAGTTCAGGGGATTGTCTTGACCAGGACCACACCACTAAATGCATTGAAGCAACTGCCATGTGATTGGTTGATTAGATAATTGCATTAATGAGAAATTGAACAGGTGTTCCTAATAATCAATCCTTTAGGGTGAGTGTATAAGGGGTTTGTGAGTTCACAGTGATCAGCTTTCTCTCTACACACTGAAGGCATCAACCCCCAACGGCTACCCCGGGCGCCGCAGCATAAATCAGGCTGCCCACTGCTCCGGGTGTGTGTTCACAGTGTGTTGTGGGTTCACTGCTCGACAAGTGTGTGTGCACTTCGGATGGGTTAAATGCAGAGCACGAATTCTGAGTATGGGTCACCATACACGTCACATGGTATTTGCTTTATGACAAAAAGTTTGTAATCCTTTAGGTGAGTGTATATTGGCACAGTGATCAGCTAGAAACACTGAAAAGGGCACTTCATGACAAAAAGTTTGCTGACTGTAATATGCTTTTGAATCACTCATATATGAATGGTTCATTTTCCCCTTTCAGTGCTGGGAATCACCACAGATCAGAAAGAAAAACACACACACACACACTCACACGCACACGCACTCTCTCACACATACACACACCACACACACACTGACTCTATCACACACACACACACACACACACACACACACACATACTCACTCACTCTCTCTCTCTCGCTCTCTCTCTCTCTCTCTCTCACACTATCTCACTCACACACACACACACACACACTCACACACACAGGCCCCTTGTCCACAGGTGAGGTGTATGTCTGCTCCCCGAGCGTCTCCACAATCTTCAAGTTTCCTTCCCTTGGAATTTCTTTCTCTTTCTCTTTCTGGTCAGGTTGTGTTATATTGTTGTTGGTGACAGGCCAGACTCTCCAGCGTGAGGTCCAGGAGTGTTAGTGTGTGCGATCATATCCCATCATGCTCTAGACTGCTGATTCTGTCTTAGAAATGCAGTTCTTTTAAAAACGGCGTCAAAGCCGCACCCTTCATCTTCTGTCCATCTCTCCAGAGAGGAACACGGCACACATTAACCTTGAGCTGGCAGAGCAAACCCTCTGAAGTGATGGAGAAGAGAGATGTTGTGTTAAATGACTGAAGTGCAGCTCGTTCATGCTGGCAGAGAGAGCAGGAAGAGTCTGGTGTCTCTGTCTTTCCTGCAAACATCCTGATCCTTGAGCTGTCATCGGACTGATGATGAGCCTCTGTTCTGATTGGATGAGGCTTTTTAACATTTGTTTTTTTTTTTTTTTTTTTTTGGACAATTGTTTGGATTGGACTTAACAAACCTACACAGGAAAAAAAAATACTATTTCAGTCTTTCTACATCAAAATTTCATATTTAATTTGTGTTACTTGCCACTTCTTTTATAATTATTCTTTTATCTATTGTTGCATTCATGTTGAATTTGATACAAAGTAATTCATAAAACTGCATAAAAGTGGCTGCAAGGTACATAAATGTAAATATAAAAATTACAAAATAAAAACAAAAGGAATATTTTATTGTATTATTTTACCATAACCTAAAAAAATCAGTATTTAAGGGAAAAAAAAAAAAAAAAAAAAAAAAATATATATATATATATATATATATATATATATATATATATATATATAACACTTTATACATTATTTTTATAATATTTAAAATAATGTAATTTAATTACATTTTTTTAAATTAATTAATAATATAGATAAAAATGAAGTAATAAAGTTTCACTTGTTTCAAACTCAGAACAGTGAAATCAGATGCATTTTTCATCTGTAATTTGAACAATACTCCATACAATGTAGTTTGTATTTAACTGTAGCTGTATGCAGTGAGAAGTGAAGTTAGAGTAAAATAGCTAGTGCACTGTTATACTACAGTATCATTGCATCTGACTCAACAATAGTGCAGCAGTCTTTCATCTCAGTCTGCAGCAGAGAACATGTCTGTACATGATTTGATGTTTGTATATAATGATTTTAGTTCTCTATCTCTGTGAGAGCGGCCCGGTCCTCTGACTCAACACACTGCTGAAGCGCTTGTGTGTAATCTGAACACTGTATTTGGATCCGAACACACACACTAGAGCTCTGAATTGGGCAGCTTGCGTTTCGGAAGTTTGCTGATTCAAGTGTATTTTAGGAAACTTTGCTCGACTGGCGTAATTACAAACGCGGAGCAGCGGACGCTTGCATGTTTTCGGGCGGCTGAGGGCGAGCGATGTTTCATTCATGCAGAACCCTCACCGCATGTACAGAGAGCGAGTTAAAATAGCAAGTCATCAAGACACACATGTGCCTGGGGTTTAGGGTTTCTGTGCCGGACTATTTCAGACGGACTGGAAAGACCACATCAACAGAAGATGATCTCAGAAACACCCTCTGAACTCAGACGCAGGCCTGCAACTAATGACTGTTTTGATCATTGACTAATCTAGCGATGATCTTACCTATAATGTTCATGTCAGCTCTGCTCAGATGTAGGGCTGTAGTACTGGAGTCCGGGCTCGAGACATTTTTCTGTCGTCTCAGACTCGGTGTTTGCATTCGGACTTGTCTCTGACTCGGTCATTGGACTCGCCAAATGTTCTGATCAGTCCAGCAATATGCTTTTTTCCCTTCAAAACAAAACCACATTTGCACCTGAAAATGCATGGAAAACGACAGGTGCACCGCTTTCTCCTTTTTTTTTCCAAAGCGCTCTGTAGTCTGCGCTCTATGCTTGCGCTCCCGTGGCATCTGCCGTTGCTAAGCAACCATGACCTGCTCTCCATGAAGACGCAGAAGTTTCAGCAAAGGATAAATGGATTTCGAACTCTAAAAATCCCTTGCAGTAGCTCTGCTACTAAATTCATTTAAAAAATGGCTATCCTTGTACAGCTATGATCACCTGTTTCTCCATCTTGTCTTAGCTTTCTTTTTCTCTTACAGGAAAGGATGACGCTGATTTGTTGATTCTTGTCACATGACCAGCGGTGCACTTGCTGCGTTCTGAAAAGTTTAGATGTTTCTAATTCAATTTTTTACCTGTTAGATTGTGTGTTATTAACGTCAACACCTACCCCAGCCTTAAACTTACCCTTTACAATAATGAAATACTAATTATGTTGTATAGTTTGACAAAAATTATACTGTATTTATGTGCACATGCCCAGTAGCGCCAAATGTATCCCTTTCTATCCCATTGCGTGTGCGCTGCGCGAAGTCATCAGTCATTATAATTTTTGACCGCCGACATGATGTCAGCAAACCGCAGCATTATAAAGTAAATTAAATGTTAATAAAGTACATAAACATTATTATAATAATAATTTATTATTAAAAATTATTATTATTATTATTATATAGCCTGTATTATTTTTTGCTTCTTGTTTTAAATTGCATTTTAAATCGCAATCATAATTGTTCTTTGAAAAATTGAAATGCACTGATATAACTACACTGACGATCAGATGAGCACATAACTTGAACTGAATTGATCCGAATAATGACTCTCTTGTCATAATTGATTCATTTTGCAACATTGACACTTATTATAACATTGTTATGTTCTTGTGTGTTACTGTAAAGCTGCTGTGAAACGATCTGTATTCTATAAACCGCCATAGAAACTGCTTCAGGCGATTAGACCTTAGACTTTGGGATCTTGGCAAATCTGAGCACAGTTTGAGACATTATTGAGACGTGTGAGAATACAGAGATTATTTTATTTCTTTTCTCAGGAGAAGCATCTGAGAAGCGGGAGACTTGAGCAAAAGTTTAATCTCATTGCAGACAGTTAAGATGTTGAGGAGATCTCGTTTGTGAAATCTCTTTCCTGTGGGAACACAAGCTGTCTGTATACATGCATGTGAAGTTCACACACCCAAGTGTTGCTCACAAAGGCCACTCCTTAGGTAAGCACACCTGTCTGTCGCTCTGCCGCATGATTGATGAATTCATTTATGGTGGAAGATCCAGTTTCCTCCCAAACAGACAAGACAAGACAAAATTGTGATCCGTTAAAATAGATCTGTGTGAATACAGCCTGTTAAACCTGCTGCTGTCATCAACAATAATGTGCAGAAAAAAAAAAGAAAAATCCCTGACTGCCCTTGAAAAAAAAATATTACATTAGGGCTGTGCAATTATTTGAAAAACGGTTTCGATTTCGATTTGGGCCTCCAACGATTATGAAAATACAATAACTGAGATAAAATGATTATTGGGCCCCATTCCGCCCCTTTTTGCAGCACTGTGCTTTCGTTCCTCCATAAAAGCCCGATTTCCTGTGCTAACCAGTAAAATCATGTAACATGACATTTGCAAAATGGGAAGTATATTTATTTTAGTTGTATCTTTTTATTCTATTGTATTTATCCTTTGCTTTTTTATTACTGACAGTTTAATTATTTTCAATAAGAAAATTCATATTTGATATGCATCACTTTCTTTAAATAAATCACTCATATAAAGTTTTGGTCATATGGCACCCTCATAATTGTGTTAAATAATCGTGATTACAATATTGACCAAAAAAATCGTGATTATGATTTTTGCCATAATCGAGCAGCCCTATATTACAAGCTTTATTCATATCAATACAGGTCTATACCGCTAAAATAATATGCTATATAAATTTAACAGGTGAAGTTAAACTACTACCAAAAATTTACATATTTCATACTAATATATTATTTGATCTCATTAAAAATCAGACATAATTTTGTTATTTGTTTTGATTAAATATTTAGTGAAATAAAGGAGCAGAATGTTTTCTCTAATGACAGTTTGGTAAAACCGACAGAAAAATACGTTTAATAATTCTGGAATAGAAAGATCTGAAAGAAAAAACAACTTCAGATATGATCACAGTGCAATTATGTGAGGAAAGAGGAGAGATTTTTTTTTATGATTGTATAGATTGAATTTATACCCAAATTTATACTCGTAAATACTCGTTTATTGCTTGCAATGTTTGTTTGTTCCCCTTTATTACCTTATATTTGCTTATGATAATAACAATATGTTTAATATATAGCACCTTTCCCAAGCTCAAGGACACTGTACAAAAGCAGTAACAACAAATAGACAGTCGATTCACATAAATCATAAACAGTCATTTCACAATCAACTAATCAATTAGTCAAATTAAGTGGACAGTAGACATTTGCCCAGTCCGGGGATAGCCATGAATGCAGTTGCATTTCATGGTATAATTATATACTGGAAACAGAAATACATAATATAATATAGGTAACAAAAGGATAGTGTCAATAAATATTGAGAATGGGGAGAATAAGAATAATTTGGAACAGAATCACGGTTTCTTCATTAGAAACATGAAAAACAGATTCAGATTGCGCAGCGACATCCTCTCAGGGTTTCCTCGACCTCCCGCCTCTGATTGAAAGTACATGTGTTTGGGAGGATACTGAACACATAATGAAAGAGGTTTAGTTGGCTCCAGGTTTTTTTAGAAGTCTAAAAAGATGAACGCTTGAAATGCCTCCAGTATTTACTAGACAGTAATTTGTAATCTGTATTCTAAACCCGGTGAACTCTTTAACCAGCGGCGGCTTTCCAAACCCAACATCCCTTCAACCCACTTTAAACAGATGAGTATTAGTTACGTGCAGGACCCGCCGGCCAAATAACATATTTGGGTCATCTGTTCCAATGCCCCACTTTTAGTCCCCCTACAAGGCCCCTTCCTCTTTCAGCCTTTCTATTTCCTTCATCTGGAGTCGCACAAAGGCTGAAGGCTTGGAGACTGTTGTGTGTTTTGATGGCAGGGTGAAGGTCTGGGTCAGTTCGTTCACTAATGACAAAAAAAAGCAAGCCTCAGACGCACCGGGGCTCAACGAGAGAACATGGGTTGTAAACTGCACTACATGCTAGTGGCCATTTGACTTCATTTAAAGGTTTTTATGGTGAACTGGAGCAATATGTTATGCAATAGAGCGCAACAGTCAGGTTTTGGAAGTAAAAAAATGTAATTCGGTTTCACCAGAGAGCTTGATTTTTAACACTGACAGATAAATCTTCAAAGACAGACCTGTTGTGAGCTCGGAGGTTGTTAATCTACTGTATGTGCTTTTGTTGAACCCTTCTGTACACATTAATTCAACTTATTTTTTTAAGGAACCAATTATAATATAAAAAAAAATCCACCAAAACTACATTACCCATGATCCTGTAGAGAAAATTCCACCAGAATTGCAGTGAGCAGATTGCGCCAAAATACATATTCAGCTCCACCGATCCCATGAAGCACTGCAAATTACGTATTCGAGTCACATAAATACGTATTTTGCAATGAACATTGTTTGTATAGACACAACCAACAACTTTAAAATTTTTAGATTTCACCATTGTTTTAATTTGATGAATGTAATTTGAATGCTTCATGGGATTGTAGTACTTCTCTCACTAAAGCCGTTAAGCACACAGTCTTGTTCTTATTGTTCATACTTTTGTCTCATTGTTCGATTTGCATATTTACTTCAAATCAAAGTTTATAATGTTGTGATTCTCATCTTAGCTGGTTGGCTTGGTTCATGGCTTATAAGGCTTTAACAAAGACTTAAAATCCCCTGTGGGAAAATTACTTCCAGAACCACCATCGCTGAAAAGTGGGTGGGCTCTAATGAACTCTCTAACTGGATATTAAAAGCCAATGGTATGAAGGAGACGAGGAAAAAACTATGGCATGAAGGCGGGATGATTGTCCACAGGTGTGCCTCTGTTGTCATTCATGCCCCGGTTTAGATTTCACACAGGTTTTATTTGGGAAACCTCAGCTGTTGACGGCAGCCTCAGGCCTTCAGCACCAAAGACAAAGAAAATAACTCCTGAGCCCTTTCAGAAAGATGGACGTTATATAATCTTATTCAAAGGGGTTTTGTGAACTTTTCAGACTGTAAGGGACCAGCCAGGAAAGATGTAATCTGTATTCTGTTTTTGTGTTGTTGGTTTTTCTTTCTGAAAGACACAAACACTTTTCTGGGGTTTGGCTGAAAAGAGTATTGTATTAACTTGGGATTGGGATACTTACTCTTTTCCCATAGAAAATTGACTCATATAGATCCTATGAGTGAGCGACCAATTAAATTATATGGAAAAGGAATGTTTTTCTGCTCTCCCACCAGTGGGGCTACAGAAGGATTGAGACATATGTGAACGACCTTAGAGGAGTTCATGTTTTTTTCCTTTCCTTTGACCTCGGCATGTCTTGAGTCCATGGGAACTGTAAATAAAATCTGTGCATAGAATGCTCAATCTGCCCTTTGGGACTCTTGTAAACATGCATGCAGATCCCGAAAAAACTATGGAATTTACACTTCTCTGAAGCAGAATGCCTTGACATCTGTTGGCATAAGTGCTTGTTTGTAAAACCCTTGGTTCAGCCGTGTTTTATTTTGAAAAATTCTTTTTACAGTTTATGTGAAACTCTCGAGTGTGCTAAATACTTTGTGAAGTTGCAGATGTGACCTAGTTCTGCCACAGGAATCATTACACGTCTTGTGTTTATTTTTTAGAGAAAACAAAGCAAATTCCAAATCATCCCTTTCTGCAGGAAAATCTGCCTTTATCTGTCACTGCTGGTCTTGAGTTTTGTATATTGTGCATGAAGATGAAGGTCGCTGTGTGTGGTGTGTGTGTGTGTGTGTGTGTGTGTGTGTGTGTGTGTGTGTGTGTGTGTGTGTGTGTGTGTGTTTTGCAAGGCTGCTGATACAGTTGAGTGCATAAGTTTACATTCCTCTTGTGGTATCTGCCAGATGTTTAACATTTAAAAATAATGCATTTTGTTTTTTATTTAGTTTTGGCTTGAAGAATCTGTTTCACATAACAGATACATTCCACAAAGCAAAAGAACAACTGAATGAAACATAAATGGTCCTGTTTTGAGTAGAGAAGCTGCCACTGTTCTTTGGAAAAAAAAAAGCTTTTCGCAATTGAGGGAGGCTCATACAAAAATACACAAAAACTACATAATAGGTGCAAATATTTAATTAATAACAATAAGACATACTAGGAACCAAGGGAGTGAAAACTTTTTGTAAACAGGATAAATAGTGTAAATTGTTATTATTTTGTCTTGTGGGAAATATACACATATCTTTATTTGTGTGTGTGTGTGTATATATATATATATATATATATATTTTATGAATTCTGTAATTTAGGAGACAAAAGGGGTATGCAAACACGACTGTAAATTTTTATTTTTTAACACCCGTCTTTGCAAAGCGAATCTAATTTGTTTACCTAAAGCTTAATCTTTTTTGAAAACACATCAGATTGTAGCTGACATCACCAGATAAAATATGCGAAGTCAGTGTTGTCTGCTTGTGTCCCAGTTTTCTAGAATTCAGTAAATGCTATGAAATTCTCAGGCTGATACTCATCTTACTTATTTTTTTTCTCTAGATTTTGTCTCTGGTTTCTTCATCGAAAAAACTCACTGTGACCAAATGTGACACTAGCAATCTTCTGTACGGACTTCAGGCCAAAAACTAATCAACCTTTGTCTCTGTCCTTCTTTTAGGATTCAGAAAGATCAGCCTAGATGACTTACGGAAGGCCTACATCGTTAAAGATGTGCAGCAATACATCCTTCACCGCCTAGACCAGGAGGAGGCCCTGCGACAACACCTCACAAAGGAGACAGCAGAGATGCTGAATCAGCTTCACATCAAGAGCAGTGGCTGCTTCCTGTACCTTGAGCGAGTTCTTGATGGAGTGGTTGAGAGCTTCATCATGCTGCGGGAAATCCGAGACATCCCGGGAACACTGAATGGACTCTACCTTTGGCTCTGCCAGAGACTGTTTGTCAGAAAGCAGTTCGCCAAAGTCCAGCCCATCCTTAATGTGATTCTGGCTGCCTGCAGGCCGCTGACTGTCAAGGAGCTCTATCATGCAGTCTGGACTAAAAACATGACTTTGACAATGGAGGACTTCCAGAAGAAGATGGACATTCTCTCCAAGTTGCTTATTGATGGACTTGGCAGTTCTAAGATCTTATTTCACTACAGCTTTGCTGAATGGCTCCTGGATGTTAAACACTGCACACAAAAATACCTTTGCAATGCAGCAGAAGGACATCGAATGATGGCCATGAGTTACACGTGCAGAGCAAAACAGCTTAAACCTCTAGAGGTGCAGGAGTTTGCCTATCACCTGATCAACTCGAACCTGCAGATCGAGCCCTTTAATCTTGCCCTTTGGATGGTGTGGAATGGCACCCCTGCTAAAGACTCCCTGTCCACTTCAATCCCAAAAGAACAGGAGGTACTCCAACTACTAGTCAAAGCTGGGGCTCACGTCAGCAATGAAGATGACCATGCTTCCTGCATTTTGCAACAGGCCTTGGAACGTGAGGACTCTATTCGAACCCTACTAGATAATGGCGCTTCTGTTAATCAAACTGACTCCAATGGACGAACTCTTTTAGCCAATGCAGCCTACAGTGGAAATCTGGACGTCGTGAACCTTCTCATATCCAGAAGAGCCAACATGGAGTTGAAGGACAACCATGGACAGACAGCACTCACTCTGGCAGCTAGACAAGGCCACACCAAGGTGGTCAACTGTCTCATTGGGTGTGATGCTAACATCAATCACACAGACCATGATGGGTGGACCGCCCTTAGGTCTGCAGCCTGGGGAGGTCACTCGGAAGTTGTGTCTGCACTCCTGTATGCAGGTGCTAAAGTGGACTGCGCAGATGCTGACAGTAGGACTGCCCTGAGAGCTGCCGCTTTGGGGGGTCATGAAGATATTGTCCTCAACCTTCTTCAGCATGGAGCCGAAGTCAACAAGGTGGATAATGAAGGACGAACGGCGTTGATTGCTGCAGCATACATGGGCCACAGAGAAATTGTCGAGCATCTACTGGATCATGGAGCTGAGGTCAACCATGAGGATGTGGATGGCAGGACGGCGCTCTCCGTTGCTGCTCTTTGTGTTCCAGCCAGCAAAGGCCACGGTTCGGTCGTGAGCCTGCTGATTGACCGTGGAGCAGAGGTGGACCACTGCGACAAGGACTGCATGACCCCACTTTTGGTGGCTGCCTACGAAGGCCATGTGGATGTGGTTGATCTGCTTCTAGAAGGAGAGCGGAATGTTGATCACACTGATAATAATGGAAGAACACCTTTGCTTGCTGCAGCATCTATGGGACATGCTTCGGTTGTCAACACTCTGCTTTTCTGGGGTGCGGCAGTGGACAGTATTGACAGTGAAGGCAGGACCGTGCTGAGCATTGCATCTGCACAGGGGAACGTGGAAGTTGTCCGAACTCTGCTGGACAGAGGACTGGATGAAAACCACAGAGATGATGCAGGCTGGACGCCGTTGCACATGGCCGCTTTTGAGGGACACAGACAAGTTTGTGATGCTCTTATTGAACAAGGTGCCCGCTGCACAGAGGTTGACAATGATGGACGTATCCCTTTGATTCTCTCTGCTCAAGAGGGTCATTACGACTGTGTGCACATCTTGCTGGAGAACAAGTCGTGTATTGACCAGAGAGGGTACGATGGGAGAAATGCTATCCGAGTTGCAGCACTAGAAAGGCACAGAGACATTTGTGGAGTTGTTGCAGCCACGGGGGCGGATATTGACTTCAAAGATGCAGACGGTCGCCCAACTCTTTACATCCTGGCACTTGAGAATCAGCTAGCCATGGCGGAGTACTTCCTCGAAAACAGAGCCAATGTTGAGGCCAGTGATTTGGAAGGAAGAACTGCCTTGCATGTGTCATGTTGGCAAGGACATGTAGAGATGGTCAGGTTACTAATCAACTACCATGCGGATGTGAACTCATGTGATAATGAGAAACGTTCTGCCCTCCAGTCGGCAGCTTGGCAGGGTCACATAAAGATTGTTAAAACCTTGATTGACAATGGCACCATTGTAGACCACACATGCAACCAGGGTGCTACAGCTCTGGGTATCGCCGCTCAAGAGGGGCACATTGATGTGGTTCAGACTCTTCTAGAGCATGGTGCGGATCCGAACCACGCTGATCAGTTTGGACGCACTGCCATGAGAGTGGCAGCCAAGGGTGGTCACACCTCCATAATCAAACTCTTGGAGAAATATGGCGCCACGAGTCTCAATGGCTGCAACCCGTCTCCTGTTCACACCATGGAGCAGCAAACACCTGCTTCAGTTGCTGGGAAAGTGCAGTCACTCACTATAAAGTCCAGCAGCTCTGGAAGCACAGGAGCTGGTGACGTGCATTCAGCAGGGCGACGACAATCCAACGGACCTGTTCATGCTTTCAGCTCACCATCAGAGTCTCCAGACTCAACAGTAGACCGGCAAAAGTCCTCTCTCTCCAATAACTCACTCAAAAGTTCAAAGAACTCTTCGTTGAGGACCACCTCATCCACTGCGACTGCCCAGACTGTCCCCATTGACAGCGTCCATGCCCTTTCTTTTATTGAACAGATCCAGCAGCATTCACTGCCTCGCAGTCGCAGTCGTCAATCCATCGTTTCTCCCTCCTCCACCACCAGGTCCATCGGCACTCAGCCTGGCTCTCCAACCAGTGAGTATGATTGGAGTCAGGTCAAGACAGGCCTCAAGTCCACCAAAGCGTCCAAGAATGGCCAAAACTGCTCAAACAAAGGAACATCTGGTGAGAAGAAGAAGAGCAAGAATGGCTCTTATTCGCAGAGCCAGGTTCTTGAGTATGAACTGACTCAGTTTGATAAAAAGCTTGTGCTCAGTAAGCCAGTGTCCAACATTGCACTTAAAGATCCTCAATGTAAGATCATGGTGGGAAGATCCAGCACTCTGGATTCTGTCCAATCGCAGGAGCAGTTTTACATTCAGCCCCAGAGCTGTGCAGAGAAGAAGAGGAATGGTATTATGACCAACCCCAACTACCACCTACAGGGAAACCAGGTTTTTTTTGGGAGAGTTTCAGTCCCCAGAACTGCTCCCAGCAGGGGCCACCAGGACCTTCTGGACAATTACCCAATAGGGGAGACGGAATTAAGCCTGAAACAAGCCTTACAGCTTCAGATTGAAGGATCGGACTCTGGGTTAAACTGCAAAAAAGAGACGCCGTTATAACTGGTGAGCACTTGACATTTAAAGACTATTTTGTGGCTGAAAGCACATTTGTAACTTAAATTCACAATATTATTAGATTGTCATGTATATTTACAGGGTATTATTACATAAAGCTGTAATTTTGAAGGTGTTTAAAACAGAGAGGTTTTTATATATATATATATATATATAGAGAGAGAGAGAGAGAGAGGAGAGAGAGAGAGAGAATATAAAGCCTTTGTCTTTAAAAAAGCTTATGTCAGTGGTTTCTCAAACTATGGTACGTGTGTCACAAAACTCTTAATGCTACTAAAGTTATATATGTATGTTTTTAGATGCTCTTCTACTGCAAAGGGCTGCATGACTTATCTAAACAGCAGGAATATTAATCAAAATCTGGTTAAATACGTGGTTTTTTTGAAGAAACTTGGCGACTAGGTAGTGCTTAGACACCCTGATTCGATCAAAGGGGGTACTTGGTCTGAAAAGTTAAAGAACCACTAATCTACATGTTGTAAGAATGTCAGTAACTTCTCAAATACTGAAGTAGTTTTGATGCCGTTTCAGATGTCCTAATTCATCATTCAGAAAGAGACTGTGCCAAAGTGAATGCTTTCATCTGCAAAAGAACTGAAACCATTTTCCACACTTCTCTGTGGAACGTCTCAAGAAGAAAGGAACGTGAGAGAAACCTAAGAGGGATTATCGCCCAATGGTGATGCAAATTCATACTCGTGCCTGTCGATGCTCCAGCCTTCTTGTCGTGACCATGATGCACACAGACGCTTTTATTTAATGCATATTTAATAGGCAGTGGATGCACTTTCTCCTTTGTGTTCTTTTTTGAAAAAATCTAAAGAGTTTTTTTTTTTTTTTTTTTTTTTGTGTTGCCTTTTAATGCTTTGTTTGTTTGTTTGTTTGCTTATCAGAGATTACTTTAAAAAAGAAATTTACATTTTTCTGTTTGTTTTGTCTTGACCTGTATAAGTGCAACTGACAGCAATGTGCCACTGGAGTACATTGTTTTCTTTGACAGATATCACAGACTTTCCGTTGCATTCACATCTTTAAATCTCTTAAAGTCTCCATTAGTACTTCGGCGCACTCATAAGAAGACAAAAACAGTCTAAGTTTACTCTTCACACATATTTATTTCGGAGAAAAAGCCGCTTCCGTGTGTGCTGTATTTGCTTAAATCATGGTGCTATGTTTTGGCTTCGCCTATTATATATTGTTTTTTTTATTATTTCTAAACCACAAACATCTTACTCTGGCATTGTAACTCATTTTAATTATGTTTGTAGCATTATTGATGCCCTTAAAGAAGAGTAACTCTGGCTTTAACATACTTCATTATTTAGTCCCTGTGGGACCTGTCTTTTATTTGTTTGTGTTTCCTCTATTTACATAATTGCATATTTAAACAATGGGCGGCGGTGTATCGTTAACTACAGAGTTTGGTGCTAAATGCAGAGTCCTCAGCGACTGAAGAAAAGCAACAAGCCGCGTCCAAGTTTGCACGGCAGTGAGAAAGCGGCAGGCGATGTCAGGGACTTCTGATGATAAGGTCAGCGAAAGGTCATTGTGCTTTTTACTTATGTCAAGCAGCAAACCGCAGTAATATTTGGATTTCAGGACTGGGTTTGAAATGTATACTCCTCAAGCCAAAGTTAAAACACAAAAAGCCCACGGTCTTGTGAAGCCGATCTCATGTCTCCGAGCCACGGCTCTCTGTGGGGGAGGGAGAATGGGGTGGGTGTGGAGTGGATTTCAGACATCTGTTTGCTATGAGAGGAGACTCTCAGTAAGGCCATATTGGGTGTAACTGCATCAGAAAGCTTGTTCTCTGAAGAATTACAGAAAAGGCACTTTACTAAGCCTTGTACAAGGACAGACAGAGAATGAGCCTTTTTAAGATGAAGATGAACCCTGGACAGTATTCAGAAATCTCAAGCCATCTGTTTTACTGAAGGTTTTTTTTTTTTTTTTTTTTTTTTTTCTTGAGAGCCTGGAGTTCATTGCAAGAGAAGTTTGATTGTAAATAGCTGACAGTGTACATTGAAAACTTTCACATTTTGAAATTTAATTTCCTGTATTATATTGTGCTTAATTTTCTGACATTAAAGTGCTTAATAAACATATCTGCTTTTCTGCCAAAGCAATTCATTAAGTGTTTTCTTCTTAATTTATGGTGTCAATCGTGGCTATTGTTGTTGCTCTTGCTGATTTGAAAAAACCCACAAACTTACATTGAAGGAGGGACTTGAGCAGCATGGAAACACCCTGTGACAGAGATTTAAGTGGGTGAGCAGCATGCATGTTGTCTTTACAAATATCAAATCTACTTTAGATTAAGGCAAGACAGTACAGGCAAACCCACAGAATTTTCATGCACTGGCCAGTTTTGAGTTTTGCCTTATTTTGCTTCAATAACATCTGTTGTTTCAGACTAGTGGAAACAAAACGCCCAAAAGACATTTTAAGTGTTTGTTTTATTTCACTTATTCTGTTTGCATCTGTAGATTTCAGAAGTTTGTTTCACCACTTCAGCAGCACTTACATACACCAAAATTTATAGTTTTATTCCTATCTATATTCTGAAGGTTTTTATAGAAGGGTTTGTTCATATATCATCACATACTTATTTTTACAACATTCTATTCCTAAAAAAAAAAGGTAAAATCCCATAATTTTAAAGGTTGCGAGTTTGTTTCTCCACTCCAGCAGCACTTACGTACACCAAACTTAGAAGTTAATTCCTCTCTATATTCTGAAGGTTTTTATATAAGGTTTTGTTCATATATTATTCACACTTATTTTTACAACATTTATTCCTAAAAAAAAAAGGTAAAAATCCATAATTTTAAAGGTTGCGAGTTTGTTTCACCACATCAGCAGAACTTACATACACCAAAACTTATAGTTTTATTCCTATCTATATTCTGAAGGTTTTTATAGAAGGGTTTGTTCATATATCATTCACACTTATTTTTACAACATTTTATTCCTAAAAAAAAGGTAAAATCCATAATTTTTAAGGCTGCGAGTTTGTTTCTCCACTTCAGCAGCACTTACGTACGCCAAAACTTAGAATTTAATTCCTCTCTATATTCTGAAGTTTTTTATAGAAGGGTTTGTTCATATATCATTCACACTTATTTTTATAACATTTTATTCCTAAAAGCGTGGTGAAAATGTGTTTGATTTTCTGTCCGTTGACAATATTTTCTGATTTATGGAGTGATAAAAAGAGAAATCCAAAATCCCCTCTGTAAAAACCTTTAACTCAAATAAGTCAACAAAATCAAACAAGAACTATCACCCTGACTTTATCCAATGATCAGATTTATGTTCCTGAAATGTATGCAAATTAGTGTAGATTTAATGTCTGTTTGCATATTAAAACATAACATTTCAGAAAATGTGTAATGCAAAACAATTGAACTGATTAATCAGCTGAAGAGAGTATGATGCTGCCTAGTAGCTAAATTGTCATCCTATTCACCTGTAGTGTCTTGCCTTAAAATGATTTTCCAAGTTCTCTGTAAGTTATACAGTGTTTGGATATGGACTCAGTGTCCTGATTCAGCACACAGCCTGTAGACACCATGGCAAAAATGCTTTGTGATGATGTTTTTACCCCGTATCTGAAGACTAGATCTCTCACAGAAAGGAGCCAGCGATATCTGACAGCTTTCACACATGAAATATCTTGTGTTTTCAGAATCCGGATGATAAGACGGAGAAAAGCTGATTCTGCATCCAGTTCTTCATGCCACTAGGTGAAGTGTGACAATCACACATGTATCCAAACAAAAACTGAGAGCACTGACTGTGACTGGAAATGTGTTTTCAGAATTTTGCACGTTACAGTATTATGGATGTTATTTATTTATTTTTTGAAATGCGTAGAAATATTGCACATTGTCTAAGCTATTCGTTCATGCATTGAAAAAGAAGGGGACTGTGATTTTCTAAAAAAGTGCTTTGCTTTAAATAGCTTTGTGTAGGCAGTATAGCTCTCTAATCTCATTCGCGCTTGCGTTCAGGTCGGCCAAATCCAGGCCAGGTTTAATATCACGAAAGAACCAGCAATGTTTGACAGTCGACGTCAAACCTGCATCATCAGGTTAGATTTTCAGTGAATAACACTCTTTTTATCTTTCTGACAGAAAGCTGTATGATTTCATAATACTTGGAATAAAGCACAAGACTCATACAAGTACTTGTATGGTGCTTTTTCTAAACTACTGGTGGACTGGAAAGTTGGGACAATATTTAAACAAGTTGAGTATCTTAAGTAAGATCAAGTAATATGTTTTGGAGTATTCTTGTTCAGTTCACAGCACACAAAATAATAAATTGACTTGTTCTACTAAAATGTGACCCTGGACCACAAAACCAGTCGTAAGTGTCATTTTTTTTTTTTTAATTTAGATTTATACATCATCTGAAAGCTGACTAAATAAGCCTTCCATTGATGTATGGTTTGTTAGGATAGGACAATATTTGGCTGAGATGCAAGTATTTGAATTCAAAATATTGAGAAAATCATCTTTAAAGTTGTCCAAATGAAGTTCTTAGCATATTACTAAACAAAAATTAAGTTTTGATGTATTTACAGTAGGAAATTTACAAAATATCTTCATGGAACATGATCTTTACTTAATATTCTAATGATTTTTGCCATAAAAAGAATAATTTATAATTTTGACCCATGCAATATATTGTTGGCTATTGCTACGAATATACACGCGCTACTTATGACTGCTTTTGTGCTCTCCAGGGTCACATATAAATCTAGGAACAATTTATTTACATTTGTTAAAGGGTTTCGAACCAAAATATGATAATTCTGTCATCATTTATTTACATTCATCTCATTTCAAACCTGTATGACATTTTGAAGAACACTGAGATCCAAAAAATATTGGACCCCACTGACTTTCATTTAATAGTAATTTCTCTCTAAATATTTTTTTTAGTAAATGATGACAGAATGTTTGTTTCTGGGCGGACTGTCTCTTTAAGGGTTTGTTGTGGCCCTTAGAAAGCATAAAGCTCTTGAGAACTCTAAGAATCTGACAGCAGTGAAGCACTGAGCTGGACGAGCAGCAGCAGATGCTGGTATTACTCCAGCTTTCCTCAGTCTTTCCATCGTTTGTCCTGCGGTGAGCGCCGTAATTACACAGCCGCCTCCCGAACTGCACGTGGCAGCCGTAGGTTCAGGGGCTACAGCTCAAACCTCAAACTTTTAACCGAGTCATGTCTAAATGTTTCCCTTTACGCTGACCTGACAGATTTATAGGCTACGTGACGCTGAGCCACGTAACAAACCGCTGCGAAAACCTCTCGACCTGCGTCCATTCAGATTTAATGATGTGCAGGTTTTTTTCAGTCACTGTTGTCTGGGTGGTTATCTTAAGCTAAAATATTTTTATTAGCTGAAATGAAAGAATATAAAAATATTATGTGGAAAAAATGTTTTAACCATATAATTTGATACTTAAAATAAAATATATGTTAACTGAAATTAAAACATAGAAAAAAATAAACGAAGTATAGGAGAAAAGTTAAACATTTTATTTTATTGTATTTTTATAGTTATATTTATTATTTTATTATTTGTATTTAATTTTTATAGATATTTATATATTTTTATATTTATTTCTTTTATTTTTATGTATTTCCTATTTAGTTTAACTAAATGAAAAAAATTTAATAAAAGTGTATAAAAACTAGACATTAAAAAAACTAATAGAAGTTACAAAAATACACAACAAAATTACAAAAAACTTTTACATTTAAATGAAAACAAACCATAATAATAAAAAAACTAGTTCAAAATATTAATCAAAACAACAGTTCTCAATAATACTAAAATATCACTGTAACTGAAATAAGATCATGTTGAGGCATTAAAATTACTAATAGGAAATAAAAACTATAACTGAACTAAAAAAAAAAAAAAAAAATCAATTAAACTAAATAGTAATATATAGAACCAAGAACAAAACATTTATAAAAATGACAAAAAGCACATAAATCACTAGAAATTAAATTGAAACCTAAAAATACAAAATATACAAAATATGAATAGTATATAAATTATTCTAAAATAACACTGATTAGAGGCTGATAACATGGTTTATTTCCAAATGTGTTTCACTTGAAACAGGATTGCATTAAATTAATATACCTTTATTTCACTTTTTTTCCTTAAACAGCTATAGAGTTCAACATCATTGACAAAAACATCTCTATTAGCGCATCTGAAAAGCTCTGGTCTTCATGGACAGATGGAGAGAAACAAATTCAGTAATCAGTAAAGCTGTCAGCAGTAACGGTCAGCTAGTCACTGTGTGTGCTGGACTCTGGGAATCTCTGTATCTCAACAGCTGTGTGTGTGTGTGTGTGTGTGTGTGTGTGTGTGTGTGTTTGCGTGCTGTGGCAGTGTTTTGGATGCCTTGCAAGGATTTCTTGAGGTCTGTGTGTGAGCATGTGTTCAGAGTTGATCTGAGGACACGTCTCTACTGTTGGCGAATTATAGTCTCATGCAGCAGAACTTAAAGTTACTGGAACTTCCTGTAGTCACACACACACACACACACACACACACACACACACACACACACACACACACACACACACACACACACAGTCTGTTAGAAAGCCTGAGACACAAAGGTGGGTGTGTTTAAGTTTCCTGAGGCTTTTAAGCTTCTCTTGATTGTGCTGCTGGGAGAGGAGGGGAGACTATTAGTGTGTGTGTGTGTGTGTGTGTGTGTGTGTGTGTGTGTGTGTGTGTGTGTGTGTGCGCGTGCGGCTGTGTGTGCGTGTGCGCGGCTGTGTCTCTCTGTGTGTGTGTGTGTGTGTGTGTGTGTGTGTGTGTGTGTGTGTGTGTGTGTGTGTGTGTGTGTGTGTGTGTGTGCACGCCTGTGTCTGTGTGTGTGTGTGTGTGTGTGTGTGTGTGTGTGTGTGTGTGTGTGCACGCCTGTGTCTGTGTGTGTGTGTGTGTGTGTGTGTGTGCGCGTCTGTGTGTGTGTGAATACACAGGTGTGACCCAATACAACACTGAATAATTTATAGATGGCATGATGTGTCTCGTGGTCATGTAACTTTAACCTCCATTAGCATCACATCTGCAGACAGACAGTAATGTGCAAAAAGAACTGGCATCTTGCAATTCAAGAGTCTGAATTCTGATTTTAATTAACAGGAAACGGAATTATCATTTGAATTAAAGGAAGATGGATTTACAGTTAAGAGAAATTAATTTAAATTTAAATTTAATTCTCTTTCTTTAAATTTAATTCAGATTGCAAAACTGCATTCTGTTTGCCTCCTTTATTCAGATTCAATTCTATTCTGAATATTTTGCACAACCACTAAAACCAGATGTTTTATATACATACAGGGCCTGAATTTAATTTTGGAAAATGGGGGGGGAATCCCCCTTTAGGTGGCTCTTATGGGGGGATTTTTTTTAGACATTTTTAAACTACAATCATCCAAACTAAATGTTTCCTCACCCCCGTGTTTTTTGTTTTACAATTTATAACGTTGTTGATTCATATTTATATTGTAAGGAATATACTTAAAAAAAAAAAAAAAAAAAAAAAATCTTTCAAACTCTGAATTGAATTTATTTTAACTAAAAAAAAGACAAGTAAACAGTCAGTAATAAAGCAAGAATAGATTAATGACAAGCAATGGCACAAACAAATACAAGAACAAGATACAACTAAAATGAACTGTGCTTTACGTTTTTCAGGTTTAACAGCAATATTCAGGTACAGAAATACCACAGAACAGAATAATCTATTTAACTTTAACATAACACTGGTTAGTCTTCAATGCATAAATAAACATTAATGACAGCAGCAGACTTATTTATGACCCTGGAGCACAAAACCAGTCATAAGGGTACATTTTTCGAAATTGAGATTTATACATAAATAATCTTTCCATTGATGTGTGGTTTGTTAGGAGGACAATATTTGTCTGAGATACAACTATTTGAAAATCTGGAATCTGAGGGAGCAAAAAAATCTAAATATTGAGAAAATCATCTTTAAAGTTGTTCAAATGAAGTTCATAGCAATGCATATTACTAATCAAAAATTAAGTTTTGATATATTTACAGTAGGAGATTTACAAAATATCTTCATGGAACATGATCTTTACTTAATATCCTAATGATTTTTGGCATAAAAGAAAAATCAATAATTGTGACCCATACAATGAATTGTTGTCTATTAATACAAATATACCTGTGCTACTTCTTGTGCTGCAGGGACACATTTGGGTTGCTGTCTCTTAAAGACCTCATGCACGGATCGAACTGTTACACATGAGTTTTGTTTCTCAACTGTTTACATTACCTTAATAGCCTGTATACCAACAGTGTTTAGTATAAATAGACTGTTTACATGAATACTCAAGACGAGCACTTTGACATATTTTTGGTAAGTATTTGGCCGTTTACACAGAAAGGTGAGCGCTCTCAGATGCTATATATATATATGACTAAGAAATTATGAAAATGTATTGTGTATCTAATCTTATTTCCACAGTTTGATCTCTTTGGACTGTTAATGTTCCCAGACTAAAGACAGAAACACCTGCCGGTCGAACACATCCGCATACGTCTGTCTGCATTCATTACTGTAATCGTTAAGCGCTAAGACAGACTGTGACCCTGCCAAACACAGGGGTCAGAGGTCACGCAGGGTCAGACCACGAGTGTGTGTGTGTGTGTGTGTGTGTGTGTGTATGTGTGAGAGAGAGAAGCCAAATGTGTCATTTTACTGCCATTGTGGTTGTTTCCTAAATCAGCGCTCCTCGTCTGGTCACAGTGTCACTCATCGGCCAACAATAACAAAACATGTCTTTAATATCAAACACTGCAAGTGATCAGAATTATTCTGAACTGCACAAGCACAGCAATATGGAAAATTATCAACACTGACTATATGTGAAAATTGAATTCAGTAAATTAATTGTTTTGTAAACAATGGTTTACCAGCTGTTTATTTTCAGTATATGATTCACCCAAAAAATATAAACCTTTGCGCCAGTGTAAACAAAAATATATATATATATTAGTGCTATCAAATGGTTAATTACAATTAATCCCATCCGAAATTTTTTTTTGTTTACATAATATGTGTGTGTACTGTGTATTATGTGTATATAAATACAAACACATGCATGAATATATTTAATAAAAATGTTTTTTATATATTAAATATCTTTATATATATATATATATATATATATATATATATATATATATATAAGATGAAATATAAGGTTATAAATATATACATGTAAGTACAACTATGCGATTTCAAAATATGTACTGTTTGTGTGTGCATTTATATATATATATCATGAATACACACAGTACACATACATATATTATGTAAACAAAAACTTTTATTTTGGATGTGATTGATCGTGATTAATGGTTTGACAGCTCTAATATATATATATATATATTTCCTTCACATGTGTTTTTATTAATGTCAAGAGGAGAGAAATAGAGTCTGTGTGTGACTAATGATTGAGGTTCATTCAAGGACAACGCTGTGTGTGTGTGTGTGTGTGTGTGTTGAATTTATGTCACTGTGTTAATTGGTGCTCCTTCAGCTCTCAGTGTTCGATCCACATCTGTGTGTGTGTGTGTGTGTGTGTGTGTGTGTGTGTGTGTGTGTGTGTGTGTGTGTGTGACCATATGAATGGCTCTCTGAGAGATTTCAGCTGTCGTCAGGCTGCAGGGCATTATGGGAGGGGAACAGACAGGTGTTAAATCCGATCACTATCATATCAGTGTTACAGTCTGTTACTCACCCGCCGCAGAATAACGAGCAGACAGACAGACCTGTGTTTCACAGATTAATAATGTCCTGCTCTCTCTCTGTTCGTGAAGGGAAATATCTTCTCTCTCACTTGTTTACTCTCAGACCGCTGTGTTTTATCACACTGAGCATTAGTAACATTAGTAAACCAACACGGTGCTGGCGTCTGCTGTGAAACCACCTTTCCACGAGTCGCTCCGTCATGTTCAGGAAAAAAGAGACTCAGACTTTACCACATTTATTTTTCTGCTATTCAGGAATAAAAATGCCTGTCCTTTTTCCTGCTTATTACTTCTGTGTGGGCATAAGAAACAGTTTTATTTTATTATTTTTTTTATAATATAAAATTACATGAATGGGGAGATCACACTCATATCTTAAATATGAAAGAATTATATTGAGGAAAAAACATGTTTACAAAAATACACATTTTTAATTGGATTCTCAAAAATCTGCCATTTTTGTTACTGTTTTTAAGTCTGTGTGATGAAATTGAATTAGAGTTGAATTCAAGAAGAGAAGTTGGAAGACAAGAAGAAGAAGTAGAGCATTTTTGTTTTTGAATGAAAACTTTTCCATATGATATAAAGAATTTGGTGACATTTTCAAGAGATATTCTAGGCTTCTCACAGTATAAAACAGTATCTTTGATTTAAAAAAAAATCAGTGATTAACTTCTGTAGGAGATTAAAGACTGTTGGGAACCAATCAGTTGATGGTAGCCATTGGCTTCCTTAGTATATTTGTCCTTACTATGAAAGTCAATGGCTACCGTCAACTGTTTGGTTCCCAACATTCTTCAAAACATCTTTTGAATTCAACAGAAAGAAAATCGCAACACTTTACTTAAAAGCCTTTATGTATAATGCATTATAAAGGGTTATTAAATGGTATAATGCAATTTAATTATTTATAATGTACGTTGTAATACATTGTATCTTGTTGTAAATAATTATAGCCAAATTTAAAATGCATAGTGTAACAATGAACTGAAAAGTGTTATAAAGTATTAACCGTGGTTACAATTATTCACGAGATTGTACGATGCATCATAAGGTGCATTAAAAGGCATAATTAATGCATTAAAACTACTTTTATAATGCATAATGCATAAAGGCTTTAAATAAAGTGTTACCAGAAACTCCTGCAGGTTTGAAACAACTCAAGGAAGAGTAAATGATGACATTAATGTTCGTTTTTTTGGTGAACTGTCGCTTTAACAAACGTCACTGATGTGTAAATGTGGACAAATCTGTGTTTGAGGTGAGAGCAGGATATTTAATGAAGTGAAAACACTGTAGGATTTGATTTTCTCTGCTGAACGGATGTGATGGTGTAAAGTGTGATTATTACATTCTGATGAGAGATTACGAAGACACATCATCCCTGATGAATGATTGACAGGAAGAGTGAATGAATGAAAGTGAGTTGGGTTTGATTTGTTGCTGTCTGGTCTGTGATGTGTCTCTCTTCATAAACACCTGTGTGTGATGAGTCTGCACTCGCCCAAACACAGACACGCTCAGAGACGCTCATCATGAGAGCAGGATCAGAAACGAGCGTCTGAAGTCACAGCAGAGACTGATTATACGTGCACTCCTTCATGAAAGCAGAGGACAGATGGATGGATGCTCTCTGTTTTTATTTATGATCGTACTTTCATCTGATGGACGAGAGCTGCTTTAGACGAGAAGTGTCTGTTCTAGAGAGTGAAGAATAAATAAGATTATTCTCTGTGTCAGGTGACTTAAAACAGGTCAAAACACCCGCCTACTTCCTGTTACCTTAAACACTCAACACCTGCTGAGTGTGTGTGTGTGTGTGTTTGTGTGTGTGTGTGTGTGTGTCTTTCTCTCTCTGTGTCCGTGTGTCTGTGAGTGTATGTGTGAGTGTGTGTGTGTGTTTCTCTCTCTGTGTGTGAGTGTATGTGTGTTTCTCTCTCTCTCTCTCTCTCTCTCTCTCTCTCTCTCTCTCTCTGTGTGTGTTTTCATCTCTAAATGTCACGTTGTTTAAGCAGTGATGTGTTCACATTTAGTTCTCCAACGATCACCATTTCAAATTATTCTTATTTTATGAAAAAGAAAAAAGAAAACGGATTCACTTTTGTATGAAAATAAATAAAATGCATCTTTACTACTTAATTATTCTTATATATAATAAATATAGAAAAATATTTCACCAAATCACAATATTGAGAGATAATATTTATATATATATCTTTTATAAAATATAATAATGCCTTTTGAAAGATCTTTTTTTATTATTATTGTGAAAGCTTTAGACAGAATATTAAAAGTCTGTTTAAAAAGTTTGCATATGTATTTTTTTTTTATCTATGGCTCATATAGTCTGATACAGTAAGAAAAAACAGCTAAGTTTTATTCAATGTAATGCAATGATGATTGAGAAATGAAGAAATAAAGGCTCCTCAGAAGATGTGAGATGTTCTGGAGGCTTGTGAAGATCATTCCTCCGCTGAGGAACAGTGAAAGTAAAGCTTCTGGAAACAAACGCTCCTCAAAAGATCCTGAGGATCAGATTTGAGACTCTAAAACATGATTGATGGAGAATCAAGTAAAGCTGAGCTGCTTCAGTCCAGTAAGAGTTCATCTGGAGATATTACTGCAGTTATTCTGACGCTTACTTAAAACATTAAGTTTCATTAAAACTGTTTTTATTTTGTTGTTCAGGTTCTAATCAGTGAGTCTTCATCAGTTTCTCAGGAGGTCAGTGAACAGCACACCTGTGGGTTCATCTCTGGAGTGTTCCGTCATCCTCATGAAGGAGACAATCAATAACCTGCTGCTTCACACACACACACACACACACACACACACACACACACACACACACACACACGGCTCCGGTTCATTGATCAGGGACTGAGGGCTGAATCTCGAGGGGAATTTTCTCCTCTTCAGCATGTCATGTTAGATTCGCGTCAGACGAGAGCCCTGACCTCCTGACCTCCAGCTGCAGGAACAGACCCTTTTTCTTTAGCAGAGCAACACAGAAGTGTGTGTTTGACCCTCAATTATCACAGATAATCAGCTCTGATGCACTGGAGCAAAAGCTGTCCTGGGTCTATTAATTATAGTTCAGTATCATTTATTAAAATCTGTCAAAGCAAAATAAATTTTGGTGAAGGATTTACCTTTTCACTTAGATTTTGCTAGTAGGTTTTACAAATGGTTACAATGAAACAGCAAGTATAACATCGAATTAAACATTAGATTTTAAATATAAGACTTAAATATATGCTGCAAGCCTGTTTCTGCCACTAAATGAAAAAACAAAACAAAAAGGGAACTATGACTATTTAATCACACAATTCTGACATTTTTTTCTTGCAATTCTCCTTTTTTTTTCAGAACTGCGAGACATAAGCTTGAAATAGCTGTTTATAAAGTCTAATTCTAAAGAACTGGAAAAGAAAAGACTATTTTCTTACAATTGCAAGTTTATATCACAATTATGAAAAAAAAGAAGAAGTAAAAAGATATATAAAAAAGTGAGATTTGTGAGATTAAAAGTAACAATTACCTTTTTGATTTTTATTCAGTGGCAAAAAAAAACAATCTTCTATAGAAATAGTATTTTCTTTTAAAACATACTCCAATAATCTTTCATTTACAACTTTGTTCCTCATTTTAGTATTAATCAAAAGTATTAATATTCTAGTATTTAATCGTTATTTGATTTTATTACCATTTTCATTTTAAGTTTAGTTGCCATTTTTATTTATGTTTCGCTGTATTTTTATTTCATTTTGAGTAATTTTGGTACTTCAACTTAAACTTGAGTTAGTTTCTAAGACAATGCTTCTAATTTTTTAAGTTCTATAAGCTTTTAATCTGATAAATATTACATTATTTCAGTTGTATTTAAATTACTTAAAATTGTAGACCTTTCACCTGGATTACGCTTAAAAATCTATAAATAGTTTATGCAAGATGTAACATTTTGTCAGTATTTACTAATCTTCATGCCGTTTTACATCTAAAATGAGACGTTTAATATTCATAAAATCAGTCTGGTTTTGTGAAATGAATTTACTGATTTATAGAAAAGATTAATCTCAGAAGAGTGAATAATGACTTCAGAAGTTGTTTTGAAGCTTGAAAGCTTTGCCCTCGTTCACTGTGGACAAACTAAGCAGGACTTTCCTCAAAATATATCTGTTGTTTTCCACTGAAGAACTAATATGGGTTTGGAAGGACGTGAGGGTGAAGAAAGGATGACAGGACGATCATTTAAGGCTGGACTTGTCTTTAGCGCAGTACTGAAGGAATGTGGAGTGATGAAATCCTGCAGGTTTGTTCAGAGGTTTGTGGAGTCTGGTATCTGATGGATGATCCAGATGTTAGTCGGCCCCCAGCGCAGCGGCCGGGGGAAACATGACCCTGTCCACCCCACAGAACCCCCAAAACCCTGGCCAGAACCCAGGAGCGTGAGCTGGATCAGCTTCACTAAACCACTGCAGCAACCAGAGGAACACAGACCCAGTCAACTCACAACAACATTTCAGCATCAGTTCATTTTATATTTTCATTTACATATTAATTTGAGTCAGACTTTTAGTATTTTGTGTTTTTGTCATTTTTATTAGCTTTTTTATGCCAATATAGTTTTCATAATATTTTTGCGCTACATCAGTATAAACTAAATGAAAATTAGAAATGTTGCCTTGCAAGCTAAATTGAAATAAGATTTATATATATATATATATATATATATATATATATATATATATATATATATATATATAATATATATATAAAGAGCTGATATTTGCTTTGGCAACTAGCTGAAATACATGTGTGCATGAGTGTGCGTGTGTGTGTGTGCGCATGCGTTTCTCTGTGTGAGTGTGTGTGTGTGTGCGCGTGTTTCTCTGTGTGTGTGCATGAGTGTGTGTGTGTGTCTGCGTGTGTATGTGCGTGTGTGTGTGTGTGTGTGTGCATGTGTGTGTGTGTGTGCATGCGTATCTCTGTATGAGTGTGTGCATGAATGTGTGTGTGTGTGTGTGCATGTGTGTGTGTGTGTGCATGCGTATCTCTGTATGAGTGTGTGCATGAATGTGTGTGTGTGTGTGTGCATGTGTGTGTGTGTGTGCATGCGTATCTCTGTATGAGTGTGTGCATGAATGTGTGTGTGTGTGCGTGTGTGTGTGTGCGCATGCGTTTCTCTGTGTGAGTGTGTGTGTGTGTGTGCGCGCGTGTTTCTCTGTGTGTGTGCATGAGTGTGTGTGTGTATGCGTTTCTCTGTGTGAGTGTGTGCATGAATGTGTGTGTGTGTGTGTGCGTGGGTGTGTGTGTGTGCGTGCGTGCGTGCGCGTGCGTGTGTGTGTGTGTGTGTGTGTGTGCGTGCGTGTGTGTGTGCTTGTGGGATGTGTGTGTGTGTGTGCGTGTGTTTTCTGTGTGTGTGTGTTTGACCTACTAAAGTCTCGTGTTGTTTTTCCAGTCAGATGGAGGTGTTGGACGAAGGCCATCAGTGCGTCTCAAACACACTCGTGTGCTGCTGCTGCTGCTGTGAGTAACTCAGATCTGAACAGATCACACACACACACACACACACACACACACACACACACACACACACACTGCTTCACATCAGTAAGGAAAGATAGAAAATGAAAAAGTTGCATTACAAAAAAGGATGGAAATGCAGAACAGAAGAATACAGGCAGTGAAATGATCCGAGGGTTGTTCACTCTCCAGATGTTTGTTTGTGTGTGAATGTAGTTTTATCTGCTAATTATCTCTGCTAATGAAAGAATAGATTCTGTGAAAACGAGCATCTGTTTAACACATGTGAGGGATGGAAGTAATTATTACTGTTTTCACCGAGTGCGGGAAAATGCATGTTTGATTTCACTTCATTTTTAATGAACTTTGAGTAAAAGTTGCACAAAATAGAAGTGATCACTAACTTGATTAATACATAAAATATAATACATATATTCACTTTTATAATTACAACGTTTGCAATAATGTTGTCATGAGATCTATATATCATTAACTGTAAAAGTGAAAACAACTGATTCAAATTAATTCATCAAAATTGATGCCATAATATTACGTACACAGGGAGAAATTCATTTTTTGAGTGATGAAATCATCTTATATGTCTTCAGTGTTTCTGAGACTGACAGATGAAGGAAAATCTGATGATCTGAGATTCAGTGAGTCATTCTGAATCCATGGAAATGAAGGAAAGATTCATTGACAACAAAGAGGGAAAACATTACACTTCATACTGAAAGACAGAGAAAACGTTTAGGGATTTTTAAGGTTTTTTAAGTGTGTGCATGTGAAAAGTGAGTTTTCATCATCACTATCAGAACTAGTACTAGTGATGACTAACTTGGCAAAGACTACTAAGTAAAGTTCACTGGTGCTGTAAAACATGAAGCTGGAAACAAAAGCCTCATTTCAGAGCTGTGTGTGTGTGTGTGTGTGTGTGTGTGTAGTTTCACTAGTGAACACTAGAGGCATCAGTGTCACGTGTTTAACTCTGCAGTAATGACTGCCATATGAGCCTGTTAAACTTTCCATCACACACACACACACACACACGGGTCGCTCCAGGAGAGAGAGATTGACACACATTCTGGTTCTGTTCGGCTCAAGCTGCTGTTTATTTGCTCTTAACATTTTAGAGAGAGTTTCTCTCTCTGTACAACACAAATCCAAAACCCATAAAACTCCTCTAAACGTGTGTGTGTGTGTGTGTGTGTGTGTGTGTGTGTGTGTGTGTGTGTGTGTTTGAGATAAACGTGGCCTTCAGATGGGTTTATTCAACTTTTGGATGATTGTTATTCTTAGTGTCCCAGTGAATTAAAAATAAATCAATAAATTGTATATATATACTGCCATTCAAAAGTTTGGAATCAGTACGATTTTTAAATGTTTTTGAAAGAAGCCTCTTCTGCTCACCAAGGCTGCATTTATTTGATCAAAAATACAGTAAAAATTGTGAAATATTATTAAAATTTAAAACACGTTTTCTGTGTGAATCTCTGTTAAACTGTAATTTATTTCTGTGATGTGCAGCTGTATTTTCAGCATCATTACTCCAGTCTTCAGTGTCACATGATCTTCAGAAATCATTCTAATATGATGATCTGTTGCTCAAGATGCATAAATGTAAATACATGGAAAAACATGTCAGTCTAAACCAATGAAGTGATTTTGAGGTGAATGTGGAATATTTGAATGAGATTCAACACGAATGTCACATAATAGCAGTGCTTTTGGCCCTGAGAGCTCATCCCACACACACACATACACACACACACACACACACTCTCTCTCTCTCTCTCTCTCTCTCTCTCTCTCTCTCTCACACACACACACACACACACACACACACACACACACACACACACACTCTCTCTCTCTCTCTCTCTCTCTCTCTCACACACACACACTCTCTCTCTCTCTCTCTCTCTCTCTCTCTCTCTCTCCCCCCCCTCTCTCACACACACACACACATGATCTCTCTCTCACACACACACACACACACACTGATCTCTCTCTCACACACACACACACACACACACACACACACACACACACACACACACACACACACACACACACACACACACACACACACACTCTCTCTCTCTCTCTCTCTCACACACACACACACACATTCTCTCTCTCTCTCTCTCTCTCTCTCTCTCTCTCACACACACACACACACACACACACACACACACACACACACTCATCAGCTCACATCTGAATGAACAGTAATCTGACGGATGCTCTGCTGTCTGTGTTTCTCATGTTGTTCTCTGATTCACAGGATGATGCAGACATTCATGATACAAACAAGCAGCAATCATAATACATCATACTGAGAAAAAAAAAAAAAAACCTAAAGAGAATATTTACAATCATGTTATGGATCATATGATAATAAATGTAATTGGTAATGTTCAGTTATGTGCAGCTTTAACATATTTCGAAAAAAACACATGATTTTGATTTAAAGTGTTAAATCCTTGACATTTACTCTTTGCATAATAATGCATGTCATTAGCATATTCACGTATTTAAATCACACTCCATACACTACACACTCGACCGAACCGCTCAGCATCTCTCTGATGGATGATGTGATTATGAAACATCAGTCTGATGGAAATTCAGTCTCAAACTCTGTTCACAACAGAGTAAAATAATAATAATAATAATAAAACTAATTCAAAAAAAATATTTAAAAATATAATATTATCTTAATGATATTAAAATTACACAGATCCCAGGGGTGCAGGTTTGATCTTGGCACTGGTGAGGACAGACAACAGACATTTAAATGTTTGATCTAAATTATTGTTAGGGACAATTTAGTAGTGTCTGATCTTGGTAGAATAGTGTCTCTACTTAACTCTACACACTTGAAATTAATAACAAGCAATGTCCGACTTTGGACACTGTAGTTGTCTCTTAAATACGAAGAGGTCAAGCAACAGATTAATGAGTTAGGCCTACTCCTAATTTCACAAAGATCTTATGGACGTTATTATAACTATAAGTCAGATATTGAAGCGAGTTGCTGTTTTTGTCTCTTTTGAGGAAGATGCATTCACTTGTTTGCCAATGAACCGAGACATTTTGGTAAAAAAAAAAAAAAAAAAAAAAAAAAAAAAAAAATTAATAATAATAATAATAATAATAATAATAATGTTTTATATAAAGTCTAAGAAAAAGAAAAAAAATCAGAAAAAGATTCGCTATCCGCGTACCGAAGATTCACGAACCCGGACCGAACGATGTCCTGACTGACCTGAATCAAATGATTCGGAATCCGCACTATTCGCGATCTGTATCAAATGATTCGGAATCAGCACTGTTCCCGATCTGTATCCAATGATTCGGAATCAGCCTGTTCCCGATCTATAATACGATGGCTGTATCAAATGATTCGGAAATCCGCACTATTCCCGATCTGAATCAAATGATTCGCAATCAGCACTGTTCCCGATCTGTACAGTAATGGCTGTATCAAATGATTCGCAATCCGCACTATTCCCGATCTGAATCAAATGATTCGCAATCAGCACTGTTCCCGATCTGTACAGTAATGGCTGTAATCAAATGATTCGCAATCCGCACTATTCGCGATCTGAAATCAAATGATTCGCAATCCGCACTATTCGCGATCTGAATCAAATGATTCGCAAATCCGCACTATTTCGCGATCTGAATCAAATGATTCGCAATCCGCACTATTCGCGATCTGAATCAAATGATTCGCAATCCGCACTATTCGCGATCTGAATCAAATGATTCGCAATCCGCACTATTCGCGATCTGTATCAAATGATTCGGAATCCGCACTATTCCCGATCTGAATCAAATGATTCGCAATCAGCACTGTTCCCGATCTGTACAGTAATGGCTGTATCAAATGATTCGGAATCCGCACTATTCCCGATCTGAATCAAATGATTCGCAATCAGCACTGTTCCCGATCTGTACAGTAATGGCTGTATCAAATGATTCGCAATCCGCACTATTCGCGATCTGAATCAAATGATTCGCAATCCGCACTATTCGCGATTTGAATAAAATGATTCGCAATCCGCACTATTCCCGATCTGAATCAAATGATTCGCAATCAGCACTGTTCCCGATCTGTACAGTAATGGCTGTATCAAATGATTCGCAATCCGCACTATTCGCGATCTGAATCAAATGATTCGCAATCCGCACTATTCGCGATCTGAATCAAATGATTCGCAATCAGCACTGTTCCCGATCTGTACAGTAATGGCTGTATCAAATGATTCGCAATCCGCACTATGTGTGTGTGTGTAGTTCTGGACCGAATCCTTGCCAAAGCGCAATGGATTGTGGGCAATTTAAGCCATTACTGTAGAGTGTGCACAGATCCACACTTCAAAAATCGACCTGAAATAGTAGACCATCCGGGGACTTTTGGCATACTCTTTTCAACATACTATGCTTTGGTAGGCACTTGTTCTAATCTCACATACTATTTAGGATAGACCAGAGTCGGCGTCAGAGCAGATCTACTGGAGGGGCATTGGATCATCGGCGGGGGGGCACTGTCGTTTGATAAATATTTTTTGACGTATTGGCAACATCATAGTAGCATGGAAATCCAGACCTAAATCTGAAAGATCTATATAGAATGACAATGAACGATTTAGACTTGGGTTTTTATCTAAAAGAGGAACAGAAGTGACAGCGCTGAAATTTGCTGTTTTGCCGACCGGATACGGCAAGAGTCAGTTAGCTCCAAGATCTATATAGAATGACATTCTACCCTAGAATGTTAGCTCCAATGATCCATCTATAGAATTGTGACGAGTGGGGCGGGGCCGAGAGCCGTGGGAACGGAGCGAGGCCGGTGGAGTGATTGGAAAAAAAGGAGCGACACCTGCTCCACTCACCGGTCTCGAGTCCCACGGAGGAGATTGGGAGGATACAAAAGAGGAGCGACGACAGCGAAGGACGAGAGAGGACCAGGCCTGGGCTTTATTTTGTGTTTGGTTTTTGTTTGTGCGCGCAGTCGAACCGTGAGGGGCTGTCGCGCTGTTTTATCTTTATTTGGTTATTAAAATTTTATTTGAATGTTCGCCGGTTCCCGCCTCCTTCTTTCCCCGTGACTATTGAGTTTTTTTATTATTACAAGAATGTCATTGTATAATTTTTTTATTTTTATTTTTACCTGTCTTGATTCCTAATACACAACAGATGACGATTGTTGTTAAAAACGTTCAGAATACGATTCCAGATAAGGTTAGTATAGCCTAGTTCAGCACTTTGCGAATGGACAGCGACTCAAGTAGCACGTAGTAGTAGCTATTCTCGCGTTCTACAAGTTCAGTAGCCTACATTTTTGGGAAAAACGCGCAAGGAATTGCGGCTAATGTTTATAACCTTGCACGTAGAGAGCGCTTTTAAGAGCTAAGATAGGCTAGGCTACATAGTTATCGGGAAACCCGGCCCAGAACAGATAGCCTTAACAACAGAACAGGACAGAAAATAATAATATAAATATAATATAGGCTAAATAAAAAACATAAAATAGGGCCTACAATAAATAGCAATATATATTTTTATACTTAAATAATTAACAAATTACGACGACAAAAATAAAACACTGAATCAGTTGAAGCTTTGAAACACCGGCAAAAAAAAAAGTCCCCATCAGACAAAGTTTTTTTCGTATAGATGTTTCTAAAAACTTAAGGTTTTTTTTTCTTCATAAAACGAGTTGGACATCATCACACAAATGTCTGCGTATTAAATCTTTTGGCGGTTGCCCGGAGCTAGCATTTGCAGAAGAAGCGCCAGCTCGGCTCTCAGTATACCATGGTACTGGTGGTCGTGGCCGGAGTATCTAAGTCTGCTGATTGACGAGGCTGCGAAGGGTCTAAATAATTTTCGTAAATCCATTTTTTTTTTTTTTTTTTTTTTTTTTTTTTTAGAATTTTTTAAAATTAGCTGCTAACAGCTGTCTATAATATAGACGGACAAACTGTTCTTCAACTTGAAATGGATTTTGCACGCGTGCTGCAAATCAAATGTAACAAGTTTACTCGGCGACCAATAAGCATTCACCATGGACGAAGCCTAGTAACCAGGGGCCGTATTAAGACAGTGTGGGTGCCCCTGGGCACTATACCTCAAAAAGCCCCGCCCCCCATCAGACATAATTAAGGTGATTTTCTCAAATGTAATTTATTAACTTGTCCAACTACATACATGCAGGCATATAAGCAGTGAGCACTATATTCAAATGTCTCAATCCAAAATATATTCTGAATGTGAAGTCAGAGAAAAAAATACATTGATTGATATTTACAGCTCCAAACTTGCACATGGTACAATTTCTGGTAAGCTAAATTTTTTTATTATTGCTTGACACAAATTTCACAATTTTAATTCAATTCAATTATTGTGATTTGATTTAATATTGACTCATTTGGATAAATATTAGGTACACAAGATAGGCATTAATTTTTCTCAACGAAAAAAATAAATCTCACCTAATGCTGTAAACATACAGAGAGCCCTTTCAGCTGGCAGTATTATTTAAGGTTAAAAATAGTAGTCATGTAATCTTTATTTATTTATAATTTATTATTATTATTATTGTTGTTAAGTTAGTGTTCATAAACAAGTTATGTATGGTCTTTCAAGAATTTCAAGTTAATAATAAAACAATTTACGAAAAAATATTTTTAAAGCATTGTGTCATGTGGTGCCCCCCTAGTGGTTGTTGAATGGTTGGTGCCCCTGGGCACTGGCCCAAGTGCCCTTATGGATATGGTAGAGAAATGAGTAAAGTGCCATGAACAACCAAAAATATGCATTTTCCCCATTCTTTTTATTTTATTTAATTTAAGTTACAGTTTGACCATTGAATATTAAAAATAATAACTAAAAAGGGATATTTTTTTTGGGCCACGCCATGGCCCTTTAGGAGGGGCATCAATGACCGCTAGGGGGGTCACTGAACTTAATGATCGAAGTCACGTGTTTGAATCAATGATAGACAGTATGAACACTGAG
This sequence comes from Cyprinus carpio, assembly GCF_018340385.1. Classification (NCBI taxonomy): domain Eukaryota; kingdom Metazoa; phylum Chordata; class Actinopteri; order Cypriniformes; family Cyprinidae; genus Cyprinus; species Cyprinus carpio. The sequence continues at coordinate 25,048,907 of NC_056610.1, forward strand.
ATGCAGGGAAAGGCTTTTTTGGTAGTGAACTGCTTGAACTTAATGATCGAAGTCACGTGTTTGAATCAATCGGAGCGGTGCGTAGCCTAAACGACTCACTCAATTGAATCGGTTTATGTTTATGTTTATGTAAACGAATCTATTAATAATATCCTCCTCCTCTCTCCTCTTCTTCATCCTCATTCACATTAACAGAACACCCATCATCATAATACCTTATCACCTCAATTAAATTAAATAAACTAAAAAAAATAAGCGAAAAAAGTATGATGTTTACAAATAAAATATACATAGCTATTTTTATTCCGAAGATAACATACAACACAGATCTAGAACATATTCAGGTAATGAAACCAGTTTACTGCTAACTAGTGAAACTCCATCAATACGACGAGCTGCAGCTCAAAACACAGATTAGATGGAAACATTGTGCTTTATGATGGAGTTTGTAGCTTAATTCACTATTTTTGAAATGATTTGAGCTGCAGTTCAGTTGCTGACAGTTCAATAGAAGTTAAAGCATGATCCAGTCTCTCTTACAATTGAAGTGAATGCGAGATTTATCAGTATGTATTGTAATAAATATTTGAGAAATTATTGTTATATGGATGAATTAATCTATAGAGTGATAGTCAATGTCAAATTGTAAACACTTTAGCTGCTATGTCCACACATATTATATGTTTTCTGTATTTAATTTCTCAGTTAATCTCAATAGTGTGACCAATTTCAGACGAGACAGGAATTACAACAACAAGTGATTACATACACATATATTTAATTGTTTGATCAAAATTATTGCTAGGGACAGTTTATTAGTCATTGGATATTGGTTGTGATGAAGTCATGCTGGTTTAACTAAGTTTAACTAACTAAACCAACTAACTAAAAAAAATAAATAAAACTTAAATACAAAAGTATAAAAACTACATAGACATTAAAAAAATGAGGGGGGAAGCTTAGCAAAAACAACAGATTTACTAAAATTTCAACTAAAATTTAAATGAAGGCGAATATATATATATATATATATATATAAACTACTTTAAATGTTAATGAAAACATCTAAGTGAAACTGAAATCAGACTGATGGGAACTGTAGGTGGGAACGGTCAGGTTCTTCACAGGGAAGGTTTTCAGTGTAACACAGTCTGGATCTGAACAGATAAGAGATGTGTAATGTTTAGTTTGATCAGCAGATGTTTGAGAGCTTTCCTCTCATCTGCAGGAGTCCTGATCATCCTGAAGATCATCGAGAAACATCAATCATGGACTGATCGCTGAGGTAAAACCCAGACACCTGCTAGACAAACACAGCATTTGTCTTTAATAGAGATCAAAACATCTTAGAATAGATTCACACAACTTCTGTTCACTCCAGTTCATCAATTAACATCTTGTGAAGCCAGAAGCTGCGTGTTTGTAAGAAACAAACTTATCATTAAGACATTTCTTATCTGAAACACGAGTCCATAATCCATAATAACACGTCCTCCAGTGAAAAAGTGCATCTCCTGTCATCTCTCACATCTAACCCCAGACACATATTTGTTTAGAGCTGTTTTGATCTGTGCAGATTTCTCTCCTGATTCACACCAGAACACTTTTCACTGCAGGAATTGTTGATCAGCGGTCGATTAATTCCCTTTGTGATAAATCTTAGCCTCAGATGAACTTCTGAAAGTGTCTGAAGTTCTGCATACAGTTTGAGACACAAAAATCACAAGACTCATAATAAGACCAGAAGCAGGGCTCCAGGCTGGGACCATTTTTCTGCCGGAGCGACTACATTTTGTGCCCAGCTCATACGCGCTGGCATTTCTGTTGCATGTGAGAAACATCAAGCGGCAAACGAAACAAAAGCGTAACGAAATCAGCTCGGAGCAATAATTGTGTGCTGATGCAGAAAACCAGCAGAAATGCTGACTATACCACGGTGTGGCAGAAATAGTCGAAGGTCATTACATCAATTCAGGGTTTGTACAGCCTTTTGAGAGAGAAATTTAAGCATTTTTCAGTGACCAACAAAGATTTTCCACCACTATTTCCAACACATTAAAGCTCTAAAAATGATCCAGTGTAAATGTTATTTTTAAAGGGATGACCAGAATACACTTTGTGGTAAAAAACACTTGTGTAAAATAAAATAAAAAACATCAAATTACCACTATAACCAGCAGATGGCAGCAGAGGAGCACATAATGGCTTTACAGTCATTAATTTCCATTTTTGCTTTATATTTTTAAATTATAAAATGAGTATTATAAAATATCAGATCATCAAGAAATCACATTTTTTCAAAGTTTTGCTCCTTTTTTTTTGTTGTTGTATGAAGTAAGAAAGGTCATGAAGGGTCACAAAGAACAAAGAATAAACAGACTTCTCAGTTTGCGACTGACTCACATATAAAGCAAGAGATCATGATCCATTTATATACTCACAGAAGTTGTCAGTCAAGTATTAGTATAATACTATAGAAGAATAATGGTTCATTTAATAGTAGAATATGTTCATTTTCTATATAAAACATTTTTTTTTTTTTTTATTTTTTTTTTTTTTTTGCAAGTTACTGTTAATAAAAATACATTTTGAATGCTTCCCAACAAAAGCTCCGTGCTTTACTGTCAAATGTGCGTTACCAAGAAATAAACGTGTAATATTGCCTTTAACTGCACTTGTACAGTGAATTCAGTGTCACTGCAGTTCTGCTGTGAGCCATTAGATGGCAGTACAGCACTAGGTGTGTGTGTGTGTGTGTGTGTGTGTGTGTGTGAGAGAGAGAGAGAGATGCATGGAAGGCTTCTGAATGCCATGTGAAGTATGTGCTGCATATGCTTGTGTTTAATAATCATAAAGCGGGAATGGATTAGTGATTATTCTTTGAAGTGAGACATGAAAGAAACTAAAGCTAAAGTCGAACAGAAGTGTGATCTGAGACTGTTGAGCTACAGACGATCTCAACTAAACTAAACTCAGTGCCTGCTGATAAAAGATCACTCATCACCACTTTTTTTAATATGTTCATCAGAATAATCTCCACCAACTAGAGGCTCGTCCTCATAATCAGAGCAGGACAGTGTTAGATGAGTTTGTCAGAAGAGCTCAGGAGGATCCTCCAAACATCTGCTGATAAACACACACAGAATCTGCTCAAATATTTGCTTTTCTGTTCCTTTATGTCCCACAATCCTCTCCGACATGATGAAGAACAGACAGAGAGAGAGAGAGACGAACCTGCAGAGGAACTTTTGAAATTCATCTGGACAGCAGCTGCAGGAAACACACACACACACACACACACACACACACACACACACACACACACACACACACACACACACACACACACACACACATTATTATATTTCCTCTGAAAATAGATTTGTATGCCTGTGACTCTTTGTTCTGTAGATGTTTAGGTTTGTAGGTCTGATTTAGAAAGATATTCAGAGCTGTAATAATGCCTTTAAATTCAGATTTGTGTGCAAATTATCTGAAGATTTGGCAGCTTCATCAAATCATGAGCCAAAAACTCAATCCAGTAAGATGTTGTAACTGCTGCATCTTTCATCTCTCTCTCTCTCTCTCTCTCTCTCTCTCTCTCTCTCTCTCTCTCTCTATATATATATATATATATATATACACACACAGAAAACACATGGGTTGATGCAGTGTACATATACAGTAATGGTGGTCAAGTGAAGTTAGTCATTTGTTTTGCAGTGATATTGAGGATTATACCTCTCTAAAGTTTTGGTTTTGATTCATTTTCAGCTAGCATGTGTTTCAGTACATGTACCACATACTGAAGAAATAGTGAGAGGAGAAATATAGGATGAAATAAACCAAATTTAACCAAGATTTCCTGAAACTCAAGCATTAGGAGTGAGCAATATCAGGGTCATGGGTTCGAATCCCAGTGAATACTGTGCATGTAAGGTGCTTTGGATAACAGTGTCAGACAAATATAGATGAAATAAGCAGACACAGCTGAGTTTGATGTGTAAGCTGTTTTCTGTGAATAAGAGATATATACCCCCAAAAGACACTTTCCCCCACACCCAGACACAAAAAAAAAAACTGATAAAAAAAAAACACAAAAACAACAAAAAAAAAATGCAGAATTCTGACTGTCACATAATTTTATTATTTTATTTATTTTGGTTCTGCCACATAAAAAAAGGATTAATTGCAACTTCTCACAATTCAGACTCCTCAGAATTGAATGTATATCTCAAAATGTGGACTTTTTTTTTTTTCTCGGAATTGTATGAAAAAAAGCTAAATTGTGAGATATAATAATAATAATAATAGTGATATAATAATAACAAAATTTATCCGTAATGCACCTTTCTCAAAATCGAAACGCTACAAAGTACAGAACAAAATAACAAATCAATCTAAAAATACATATTAAAAAAATCACAGTAGTAAATCATAAATTAAATATTTTTCTAAAATTATGTGTTTTAAGAAGGTTCTTAACACAATCCAAAGAAGCAGCATTCCTAATAAATGCAGGTAATGAATTCCAGAACTTGGGTGCATATAAGCTCTGAATTGTGAGAAACAAAAATAAAAAAAAAAAAAAAAAAAAAACTGTCCTTTATTCATGTATTTTTAGTTCCTGTTAAATGCTGGCATTATATACGCACCATAGTAAAAAGACTGACTGTCTGATTTCAGAATAGGCCTAACTGAGTTTTGTGATTTCCTGGGCCACCCTGCAGGTAACACACACACACACACACACACACACACACACACACACACACACACACACACACACACACACACACACACCTGTCTGTCATGTGGGTGTCTCTCTGATGGGGGTGGAAGTTCTGCTTCAGTGAGTGTTTATGCTTTACTGATAACTGATGAATGTCTCACACACACATTCTCCGTCTTTTCATTCTCGTCTTGCTCTCAGTGACTCTGTGTGTCTGCGTATCTCTCCTCCATCCATATTTAGCCGTTATAAAGGCCTGGAGTCACAGCGTGGTTCGGCGCGCTCATGCTGGCTCATTGTGTGTGTTCAGATGAGTGTCGCTGATAGCTGAAGGAAGGCGCAGTCGCAGGTGTTTCTGAGAGTCTGGTGCCCTCATGACTTCAGCGCTGGAGAATCCAAACAGAACCGTGACACACAACCCGCCAACATCCCTCATGAACATCAGCACACACCTTTAATCACGCTCATAAACGAATGAAAGGGATCGTTCATAAAGATGCACGCAGACAGAACGATAGACACTTTCAAGTCCTGGGAAGTTTGTGAAGTCGTACTAATTATGATATCAGATGTGTATACAGTAAATGCAGTGTACTTTTTCTACAAAACATCAGCAAGATCATTTCAAAATCATGATTGTGGATGTGCATCAGGTGTGTGTTTGCTTTATGTTTTTATTCAAATTATGAAGAAATTATGAAAATCGTAATTGTACACTCTTACTGTATTTGTAATTTTATTGTTTATCTAGTTTAATTGTAAATGAAAACAACAAAAATACATTTATTTAGACACATTTACCATCAATACAGACGCTGCATTATAAAACCTGTTTTGGAGGGAAAGGTAATTGCAACTTTTTATCACACAATTCAGGTTTTTTTTCTCACTCTTTTACCTCAGAATTGTGATAAACTTGCAATCAAAAAAAAATATATATATATATTGTGAGTTTATTTTTATTGCAATTCTGAGTTTATGTTTTGTAATATACAGACCACAGAAAATAAACCGGAAAAAAGATAATTTTGATATTTTACATCACAATGCTGACTTTTTTTTATTCTAAGAAATAATAAGTTTTTGGTATGAACTATCCATATTATTAACTGTTTCTCATGTCTGTTTGTATGTGTGTCTGTGTATATGAGTGTGTGTGTGTGTGTGTGTGTGTGTATGAGTGTGAGTGTGTGCGTGTGTGTGTGTATTGTGTATATGAGTGTGTGTGTGTGTGTGTGTGTGAGAGAGAGATTTGTGTGTGTTGTGTGTGTGTGTGTGATGAGAGAGTGTGTGTGTGCCATCTGCGGCTGGGGAATCGCTGCTCTGGCATGTGTGACTAAAGAAAGCTGCATATTTCTGCCAGCTGTGCCGTTCTCCCAGAATCCTCTGCTGGACTGAATCCACGCTGTGAAACAGCCAGAGAACGTCTGAGATCCAGAGCCGGAGATCGTCAGATGCACAGAGAGACACGTTTGACCTTTTATAATCACATTCATCAAGTCATTTCTCCACGGCTTTATGTTGAACACGCTGAAAACACAAATGTCTTTTATTTCTTTATTTTCTTGTATTCTCTATTGTGGTCCATCAGTCACGTGTGTTTCATTTTAAGCCATGTTGATAAAAGCATCTGCTGAATATATCAGTGTAAATGTAAAACGTCTGTATATTTGAAAGAGCTTGTGTGTGTGTGTGTGTGTGTGTGTGTGTGTGTGTGTGTGTGTGTGTTGTGTGTGTGAGCGAGAGAGTCTGATGAGAGAGAGAGAGAGTGTTATTAAACTCTTTGATCTTTGACTTTAGCACTGATAATAGGAAAGATGAAAGAAATGGTGTAATCCTATAAAAGAGGTGACCACACACTCATTGTGTGTGTGTGGTGTGTGTGTGGTGTTGTGTGCGCGTCAGTGAGTGAGGGCCACAGCTGTGAGTCTTGCTGCTACTAACACACACACACACACACACACACACACACACACACACACACACACACACACAGAGGAAAGCCCCTGCTCTGTTGTGTTTCTCTCTGTTTCTCTCACCTGAGAGTCGTTCTGCTTCCTGTTATAATTAAAGGCTGGGTCGGTCTCTGGAGCTCCTGTCAGCACAGGCCGCGAGTTAAACCCTAACCGTATAAACACCCGAGCAGCTCTCGCTCTGCCATCGTGATCCACTGCTGGAGATTGTTTCCACTACAAATATCCAAACAATCTGCTTTGTGTTCGGCTCGCTTTGACCCAGAGAGGATTTTTTTTTCTGACTTTTCCTGTAAAATGCTAGTTAACTTTTATCACGGGGGTATCCCAGCTTAACAAAATAAAAATTGTTGATACTCATTGTTGGTCCTTTTATGGGGATTTTTTCCACCCTTGTTACACTTTGTGGTGTTTCCCCCCAGTCAAAAATGACCTGGCCCCTACAAAAAAAATGCTTATAAATGAAACATGATATATTGTTACCAATTATTGGATTCAAATCCTGTTTTTCTATGAATTTAGTGTCAGGTTTATGTTTTTCCCTTTTGAAGCTGACAGATTGTAGGCCTCATAGATTTGTGCTCATCACCCCCGATTTTACCAAAAATTATCCACAAATAATGTTTTTTTCACTCAAAAACTGAGGCCTTCCATCAATCAGTTCTAAAAAAACAAAAATCTGCATCTGGACAATATGACTGAATCCGAGATTTGGTTATTATTGTGTTTTTGCATACATGGGAGAGATTTACAAGCAAGTTTTTTGTATGCTGGTCATTTTCTTTTTTATTTTTTTTTTACTGGCGAACACCAAATTAGGTCAAAGAGTTACACAGATCAAGATCAAATCAAAGTGGACTAAAAAAAAAAAGATACATCAAGATACATGTACATGCGAAACATCTAGATGTATTCCACACAAGGAACAATCTAGATTTTGTTTTTTGTGTTTGCACTGGAATATTGTAGTATTGTAATATTCCCGCTAGGATTCCCTTGATCGGTTTTCCACGTAATGTCCCAGAAATCCTAACAGAAAACAGATCAGATATGAGAGAGGGCACCTTCTTACAAACGACACGCTTTACCACACAGTGCTGGTCTCAATGGAAAGGCCTGGGGACCTTAAAAAATCTTTCAAATTAGACAAAGCAAGCCTATAAAAATAAGTTATTTCTCCAATTTAATTTCACCCCCAAAACCTTCTGGAGATTTCCCATTTTGATTATAATTATTTTTCAGTTGACTTACCTTTGAAATCTCTGACAGGACACTTAAGAATTTCTAAGCGGTAACACTGTAAATTAAAAAGGGGGGTACATAACACCGTATTTTGAAATAATGTTATGGTCACGGAATGACCCCTGAAGAAATGCACTGAAATGATAACCTCTAGAATGGCATTCAAATATTAAGCGCTGTATTTTGACTTGTGGTTGATGTGTATTGTGTGTTTTTAGTTCAGGGGGACGTGGTGGCGGTGGTCTGTAACTGGGAAGCCTGTTATTGTCCGCTGTGAAGCCGCTGGATGGACACAGAGCTGAAGGCGTCTGCAGCTGGACGCAGGTTTATTCAAGCTGCGCCTTCCAGAATGTGCCTTACATTTCCAGCTCTCCTGCCGCTCATTAACACCGAACTAAACTGAGAACGCTCACGGGGATTTGGTGGTGGTGTGTGTGGGTGTTTTTCGTCCTGATCAAAAAAAATATATAGATTGTATTTCCACTGTTCCAAAAGGGTTAAGGTTCACTGAAACTTTTTTTACTATTGTTGAAATAGTTCTCAAGCTTGCATTTATGTAATAAAAACTAACTGTGAATTCTTTTTTTTTTTTTTTATATTATATAGAATTAAAACAGCTGTTTTCTATTTGAATCTCTGTTAAAACTGGGCAAGGCTATTTCTGGCGATGTGCAGCGAGGTATGTTTCAGTCATCATTACCTCCAGTCTTCAGTGTCACATGATCTTCGAAATCAGTCTAATAATGATGAGTTGCTGCTCACAGAAACATTTCTGATTATTATCAATGTTGAACACAGTTGTGCTGCACAATATTTTTGTGGAAACCGTGATGTATTTTATTTTTTGGGATTCACAGATGAACAGAAAGTTCAAAAGAAGACCACCTATTTGACAAGGGCAGTCTGAAACCTTTTCAATCGTTAAAACAGGAATTTAATTTACCTAATAATCATTTCTTCAAAGTTTTGCAATTTCGACATTTTCTTGAATCACTTCTATGTTGGCTCCTCCTCAGATCCTTTGAAACTGGTATGAGAAAAAGACTTTGGAACTAATCTCAGTGATGAGGTCTATTTTTCAGGTGCATCAATATCAAATCATGAGCAAAACTTCAAGTTCATTTACAGGACTTATTTAACACCGGTTCGCCTCCACAAGATCTTTCCTAATGCTTCCCAGTTGTGTTTCAAGTGTAAGTCTCATATTGTCATGAATGTGTTTTGGGACTGTGATATGATCAAGACTTACTGGAAAGAGATACATAAAGCTGTTCAGAGGATTATGGGTAAATATTTTGATCTATCCCCGAGTATCTATCTCTTGAACTGTAAAGCTGAATTACACCTCAGCCACGATCAAGAATGTGTGTTACATTTGTGTACCTTTTTGGTGAGAAAATGTATACTTTTGTTGTGGTCCACTCCTCATGTCCCTTCCGTCAATATGTGGTTGAGTCAAAGTGCCACATATCTACCTTTAGAAAAACTAACCTGTGACTCACACCGGAGGTCTAATGACTTTTGGCGTGTTTGGTCCCCTCTTTGGAATTTCCTTGAGAATGTATGTTGATTGTCTTTATTTCTTGATTCTTGTTTAGACTGGTGCCCTTCACTCGACCCTTGAACTATCATTGAACTCTTTTGTAACATTAAAAGTGTCTTTACTGTCACTTGTGATCAGTTTAATGCAGTGGTCTCAAACTCAGTTCTTGAAGGGCCACAGCTCTGCACAGTTTAGCTCCAACCCTAATCAAGGGAGGTCACTTCCTCCTCAGTGACCTCTGACCCCTGCAGATGATCAGACTCTAAGTGAATCTGTCATCAGCGTCCCGTCATTCTGACACACACCTGTCGAGAGCTCGATCGCTCTGCTGTTTGCTAAACACATCCATCAGCACTAACTTATTACTGTGTGTGTGTGTGTGTGTGTGTGTGTGTGTGTGTGTGTGAGTGTGTGTGTGTGTGTGTTTACTCACAAACACCTGAAGCACACACACGGCTCTCTCTAGTGTAATGTAATGACACTGTTGGAGGACATCTGAGTTCGTCTGCAACAGGAAAACATGAGAAGTGGATAGTTTTAATGCTCTCTTTCTGGGGTTATGGTTATTCTGGAGTTATTAGTGATGGATTGCTGATTTAATGTGTTTGTGAAGCTTATTGTGAAAGACCTGATGGTGACAGAAACTGAGGTTCAAATAAGTTCATCTGAAATAAATGACAAACGAGACTATAAAATATGGCTAATTAAGGGATTAAACTCTCCTCCCTTTCTCATTATCTTTGTTTTTCTTTCTCTTGCTTTCTTTTAGATGCTAAATATTCTTATCATCACAAATTCTACATCATATTATGACTACAGGAGGCACACACAAAAACAGCTGTTCTTCCTCAGTCTTGTTTTCTAGCAATATCTAAACATTCTTAAATCAACATACATTTACTAGAGATGGAAAATGACTTAAGATTTTATTATTATTATTATTATTATTATTATTATTATTATTTGAATCAAAATAAGCTAAGTTTATGCTTAAAACAAGAATAAACATCTGCCAGTGAGGTCAGAAATGTATAATTATTAAATTATTAAAACATTCCCTTAATACAAACGGGAAACAATTTTATTGCATAAACTCATATAATTTTTCTTCATTTAAGAAGTGTGTGTGTGTGTGTGTGTGTGTGTGTGTGTGTGTGTGTGTGTGTGTGTGTGTGTAGTCCGATATATACAGTACAGACCAAAAGTTTGGAAACATTACTATTTTGAATGTTTTTGAAAGAGTCTGCTTCTTCTCATCAAGCCTGCATTTATTTGATCAAAATACAGAAAAAACAGTAATATTGTGAAAAATATTATTACAACTTAACAATAATAGTTTTCTATTTGAATATACGTTAAAAAAAAATAATTTATCCTGTGATGCAAAGCTGAATTTTCAGCATCATTACTCCAGCCTTCAGTGTCACAGTGTAACATCCAGTCTAATCACATAATCATTTAGAAATCATTCTAATATTCTGATTTATTTATGAGTGTTGGAAACAGTTCTGCTGCCTAATATATTTGATGAATATAAAAGGTTAAAAAGAACTGCATTTATTCAAACAAAAAAAAATCTAATAATATATATTCTAATAATTTATTGTCTTTACTATCACTTTTTATCAATTTAACACATCCTTGACTGAATAAAAGTATTGATTTTTATTTAAAAAAAAAGAAAGAAAAAAAAAATTACTGACCCAAATTACTGACCATTAGTGTATATTAGTTATTACAAACTATTTATATTTTAAAAAGAGCATAGCTTCTTTTTTTTTTTTTTTTTTTAGTTTTTATTCATCAAAGTATCCTAAAAACAGTTCACATGTCGTCGGAAAAATATTAAGCAGCAGAACTGTTTTTCCAACTTTGACATAATGAATCATCATATTAGATGATTTCTAAAGGATCATGTGATAATGATCCTACAAATTCAGCTTTGCATCACAAATAAATGACTCATTTAAGTATAATACATTTAAAAACAATGTATTTTAAATTGTAATAATATATCACATTATTACATTTTTTTCTGTGATATTTTTGATCAAATAAATGCAGGCTTGATGAGCAAAAAAGAAACTTCTTTCAAAAACATTAAAAATAGTAATGTTTCCAAACTTTTGGGCTGTACTGTATATAGGGGTGTGTGTGTGTGTGTGTGTGTGTGTGTGTGTGTGTATATATATATATATTCAAGCAACTTACAAAAAAACTGTTTTACTAATATTAACTATTAATATATAATAGCTATGACTATTAATAATAATATTAAATGTTAACTAAAATGAATTTTTTTGTTACTGAAAATAAGATTTTTTTACTAACTGATTTTTTTTTTTATACACACAAACAAAAACTAATACAAATATAGACATTAAAAATAAATAAAAAATATCATAAATGTAAATATTTATTAAATATAATAAATATGAAAAAAAACTACTAAAAATTACTAAAATTTGAACTTTAAATTAAAATGTAAAATATAAAATCAAAATTGAATTCGAAATATTAAACTGTAATATTATATCAGTGATGCTAGCCGTGTTGAGGTGTCTCCTGTAGACACGTGGAGTCGTATTGGATCGAGCAGAAAGGAATGTGTGTTTTTATGTTGTGCTTTTGTCAGGCGTGTCGGGTCTCGTTCAGACTCTGGAGGTCGAGTTCAGTTCAAACCCTCACAAACCAGTCAATCAGTCACACCATCAGCTGCGATACTGACATCCGCAGATCTGCTCTCACGACAGCTAACTACAGCCAAACCATCTCTGACTGCAGTTTGTCTGTGCAGAACCCGTCTGATGAGCGGCTGCCAGGGTGTTGCTATGCGCTTCGTAAGAAGCTGCAAACTAGCCGAAGCAAATTCACTGCAAAAAAAATATTTTTGTCCTTTTTTCAATAAAATATCTGAACATTCTTACATTTTAAATTGTTTCTTTATTAACTATTTATCACAATTAATTGATTTAATGCTTAAAAAATAAAATAAATAAATGAATAAAAATCTGCCAATTAGGTCTAAAAATAATATTGTTTTCCCGTTTGAATGAAGTTTATTTTTCTGACCCATTAGCAGATTTTATTTTATTTTATTTTGTGATTTTTTTTTGATTTTATTTTTTAATTTTATTTTATTTTTTTTTTACTCTTCTCATTTATTTTATGTTATTATTTTATTTTATTTTATTTTATTTTATGTTATTATTTTATTTTATTTTATCATTATTATTTTCTGGTTTTAAGCAAAAACTCTCTTTATTTTGATCAAATTCTCTCCAGTGATCAATATGAGGAAGAATGCATCTTGAGAATGTTGAGATATTTATATTTGTAGTTTAGATGTAGATATTTTACTGGAAAATGAGACAAAAACAATGAGGAAGAAACTGGTCTTTTAGTTTAATTGAGATACTATTATATTTTTTATTAATAATTTTAATTGAATTAACTTTATATTTCATTTTAATTTTAGTTAAATTTTTGGTAACTGTGTTTTTTGTCATTGTTAGGTGGTTTTTTGTGTTATTTATTTCTCTATATTTAGGCTATCCCGATTTCTCTCAACATGGCAACACCAGAGATAGTCATCAAAACATGGAAAAACAAGGAACTGGTGTGTTACTTATTTTCCATGTAAATTAAAAGGAATGCTTTACTATTGACTTGAAGTTATTGCGATGATTTTGCAAGTGATGATTGCGTAACTCGTCTATCTCTCCTGATGTTCTGCTATTGGACTCTGAATGTGTGTTTGTCCAGATCTCAGATGATTGTAGGACGTTTGTTCTCGCCGTTCCTCACATCAGCTCTCGTACCCATCTGAGTCCTCTTCCCTCATGATTATTTGGCTCTGCTTTTGACCCGATGTCACAGAGTTTGCCAGAAATATTATTGCTTGTCTTCTTTAATCTTCACTGACATTTAATGACGTAGAGTTTTGTGGGATTTTAGCTCTTGTCTGTAAAGCTTCCGCAGATTGGGGCACTCCGTCTCTTTCAGGATGATTAAGGGTGAAAAGTATTGAATTTGGCATTTTAGAATTTTGTTTAACAACACTTTTAGATTGATAAACACTTGAATTATTATTTTTAAGTTTATAATAAAGTTGTTGATTTTTTCAAAAAAAACACTTATATTTTTACACTTATAGTTTTAATAAAAAAAAAAAAAAAAAACCCAATAATAATAATAATAATACAATAAATGTAGAAATTATTATTTAGTAATAATTATTAGATAATATTATAAAATTATGAAAAAAATACTATTGCAGTTATAGATACCATTATAGTTTTTAATATTTCTATTTTTATATTTACCATTTTCATTTTGTCTTGTAGTATTGTTTAAGTAATTATTGTATTTTTGTATGTCTTGATTTAGTACATCTAAGTTACACTAAATGGAAATGAGACATAGCTATATATATATGATATATATATATTATATACCAATAAAACCATAGAAAACAATTTTCATTACTTGAAATACTATATATATAGTAGTATTTCAAGTAATGAAAATTGTTCTTCTATGGTTTTAATTTTAGTTACATTTTTAACTATAATAATCATCGCGCGTGTGTGTGTGTGTGTGTGTGTGTGTGTGTGTGTGTGTGATTAGGAGTGTGTGTGTGTGTGTGTGTGAAACACAGCTGTGTGTTTTGTTTGCCTCTTCTTTTCCTCTCTGCAGGATGTTTTAGTGAACGTGTTACCTTGCTTCAGGTAAAATCTGTCATCACTCTGGTTGGGACTGACGTACTTTCAGTTTGTGTGTGTGTGTGTGTGTGTGTGTGTGTGTGTGTGTTTAAACTCTGCATAGCAGCTGGCAGGTGAATGTGTGTGTGTTGTGTTTGTGTATTGTTGGCGTGTTTGGCCTTGCAGCGCAGAATCTCTTGTACAGAAGTGCTGATGGCCAAACACGTTCCTAACCGAGCGACAGAACGAATGAACGAACGAATGAACGGGAGGAGTCCAGCTGTCAGCATGAATTACAGCGCAGCAACTTTTATCAGCTGTCAGGTGTGTGATTTATTATCCACACGGAGTTGCACAACATCCACATTCAACTTTTAAACTATGTGGACGGAGCAGAGGATTCATTCAGAGTCATTCAGAGGTGAACGGATCTGCTGCTGTGCATCTGCTGCATTTGAAGGCCTTTACTGTGTTTGTTAAGTAACTAATGCTAGTGTGCGTAGTGATCAGATCACCCTAGCAACCGCATAGCAACACCCTGGAGATACCTGTTTCCACTTGTTATTAAGAATATTTTTTTTATCGGGGTAAATGGAGTCTAGTCTAAACCGTCCAAAAACCACATGCAGACATTGTCAAAGTACATTTTAATACCAAAATTAACTTGCTTATGCCAACATAAAATCAAGTCAAGTCAACACACCTATATATAAATTTTCCTTTAAAAAAAAAAAATTTTTCAAAACAACTTAACGTAATAAAAAAAGAAAATAGTGTCTCAATAATGCAAAATGACAATTTTCAGTTAAAGCCAGTTCGTCACTGAATTCAGTGATCATCCAGCTCAGTTCAGTTTGAATAGTATCTGTGCAATCAAGTCAACGATGTCACTGGACATTAAGTGTCCCCAACCAGAGGTAAGCCAGAGGCGAAAGCGGCAAGGAACCAAAACTCCATCGGTGACAGAATGGAGAAAAAACCTTGGGAGAACCTCGGAATAAGAGAGAAACAGACTAATATTAGCGTAGATGCCATTCTTCTAACGATGTAGCAAGTACATCGGATGTTATGGGAAGTGTTCCAGGTTCCGGTTTACCTAATTAATGCAGCCTAAAAACCCTTTAATGGATTTGGATATTAAAGGTGTATTAGTGTGTGTATGTGTAAGCCAGTTTTAAGAGATGGGTCTTTAATTCTAGATTTAACTGCAAGAGAAGTGTATCTGCCTCCCGAACAATGTTAGGGTAGGTTTATTCCAGAGTTTGGGCGCTAAATAGGAAAAGGATCTGCTGCCTGCAGTTGACTTTGATATTCTAGGTATTATCAAATTGCCAGAGTTTTGAGAACGCAATGGATGTGGAGGACTATAATGCAATAAGAGCTCATTCAAATACTGAGGTGCTAAACCATTCAGGGCTTAATAAGTAATAAGCAAGATTTTAAAATCTATACGATGTTTGATAGGGAGCCAGTGCAGTGTTGACAGGACCGGGCTAATATGATAATACTTCCCTGGTTCTAGTAAGAACTTCTAGCTGCTGCATTTTGTACTAACTGGAGTTTATTTATATAAGCCCGCAGAAACAGACCACCGCAAATAACGGCATTACATATAATCTAACCATTGAGATCATAAACGCAGGGTATTAGGCATTTCTGCATTTGACATTGAGAGGGGGGGGGGGGGGGGGGATCATAGTCATAATTTAGGATATATATTTTTGAGACATGGAAAAATGGCGGTTTACAAATGTTAGAAACGTGGCTTTCTAAGGAAAGAGTGCTATCAGAATAGCACACCTAGGTTTCCTAACTGAATGACAGAAGAATTGTACAGAGCAGCCCATCAGTCAGTTTCTTAGACGCAGAAACGGGTTGTTGTAGAGTGTATTACAAATTACATAGCTTTTAGGTCCTATAAGTTCACACTCTGTTTTACCAGTAAGAATTAATCCGTCATCCAGTTTTTTATATCGCTATGCATTCCGTTAGTTTTTTTCAATTGGTATGTTGTTGCCGGGGCTGAAAGTTATATAGAGCTGAGTATCATCATCATAACAAGTGAAAGCTAGACACTGTGTTTTCCTGATGATATCTCCCAAGGGTAACATGGTCAAAGCGTGAAGAGTAACGGTCCCTAGTACTGAGCCTTGTAGGTACTCCATACTTGCAACCTTGTGATCGAGTATGACTACCTCATTCATTCCGTGCTACACATTGATGGCGGTCATATAATTAATGACTTAACCCATAGCGACAATGCACTTCCATTAATGCCAACAAAGTGTTCTAGTCTATGCAAAGAATGTTGTGGTCATAGTGTCGAACGCAGCACTAAGATCAAATAGCACTAACAAGAGATACCACCACGATCAATGATAAGAGCAGTCATTTGTAACTCTAAGAAAGCAAGTCTCAGTACTATGATAACGGTTTAAATCCTGACTGGAAATCCTCACATATACCGTTTTTCTCTAAGAAGGAATATAATTGTGAGGATACTACCTTTTCTAGTATCTTGGACAGAAAATGGAGATTTGAGATCAGTCTGTAATTAACTAGTTCTTTGGAGTTTTTTTTTTTTTTTTTTTTTAATGAGAGGCTTAATAGCAGCCAACGTATTACTGCTTATGCTGTATTTATACACACACACACACACTCACACACACACACACACACACACACACACACACACACACACACACACTATTATTTATTGAATAATAATATTTAATATACAACAACAGCCATAATAAAAGATGCTGAGCAATTCAGACAAAAGTACAAAGGCAGCTCTCTGATATGGATTGGATGAGTTCTGTCATCACTATAATATCACACTTTTATCAGCCAATCAGGTTCAAGGACCTGAAAGAACTGTTACATATATGTATTAATCATAATATTTCATTATTATTATTGAATATTTAATTTTATATACATATAATTATACAATTACAATTAGAAAAGTATACAAATATCAATATTACAATTAAACACACACACACACACACACACACACACACACACACACACACACACATATATATATATATATATATATATATATATATATATATATATTCTAAACTTCCCATTATAAATACATCTATTTTACTAGATTTGTATGTTTTTTTTTTTTTTTTTTTTTTTTTTTTTTTTTTTTAATTATTTATTTATTTAGCTGTGACAACTTATGATCACTGACAATGCGTGTGTGTGCTTTGCATGATTATTGCAAGTTTTCCATCTGGTCACGTAAAGTCATTTAGTATTTCTTAGTACTTGTGAGCTTTCTTTCTTTGTTCCTTGATCATGCTGATGAACTGTCGTTGAATGGAAACTGTTGATATGCAGAGCAAGAACAGAACAGAACAGGCCAGCAGAAAACAGTCCTGTAGTTCATAACAGAGTCCTGAACTTTGATGAAGAGCAGAAGATGTGACCTGAGATCACAGCATAATGGTTTTATAGAGTTGTGTGGGTGTGCATTAATCAGCAGAGACTCATTAACACTCACAAACGAGCGCTGCGGGGATCTTATTCATTCTTGGCACGCTCTGCTTTTGTCTTACGAGGTGATTTGTGTGTGGTGATGATCACAAATCACATCAGAACAACGACCATGCCTGAATCTCAACTTTAACTCCCAAGTCCATTTACAAGTTATTAATGCATTTGATTATTGTAACTTTACACATATCCGCTTCCTCTGAGGATTGATGAATAAACACACATTCCTTTGAAGTGATGTTTCAAACACTCTTTCAGTGCTCTCTTTATATTTTAGCTGTTTTTTTATCAGTTGTGTAATGACTCTGTGATTGTATCTCAGCCGTCATCTGACAGTGTTTACTCGCGCTCATTATAACACTAACTCTCTGCAATACTGTGGGGATGAAATCACTGAAAAATGCATGGATATATTTGTAGCAATAGCCAAAAATACATTGTATGGGTCAGAATTATCCATTTTTCTTTTATGCTAAAAATCATTAGGATATTAAGTAAAGATCATGTTCCATGAAGATATTTTGAAAAATTTTTACCTTACATTGATCAAAACTTAATTTTTGTTTTAGTAAAATGCATTGCTAAGAACTTCATCTGAAAAACTTTAAAGGTGATTTTCTCAGTATTTAGAATTTTTTTATTATTATTATTATAATTTTTTGCACCCTCAGATTCCAGATTTTCAAATAGTTGCATCTCGGCCAAATATTGTCCTCCTAACAAATCAATGGAAAGATTATTTATTTAGCTTCAGATGATGTATGAATATCAATTTAAAAAAAATTGACCCTTATGTTCCCAGGTATCAGCTAAATCTGACAAAAACTGCTTATAGAGATGTCCTGAAAGGAAAAAAAAACAGCTCCTAAGGGGATAAGCATATGTGTCCCATAAGTAAGTATTAGTAGGATACAATTTAAAGAGATGCTGTGTTCGCAATTGAAGTCCTAGTGTACTGCTTAGTGTGCATGACATAAAACAGTATTCCTGCTTGATTTTTTAAACATTACATGTTTTAATTCATTGTGTGGAAAAATAAAGCTCACGAGTAGCTATTTTGTTTAAAAACATTCGTAGTGTGCTACAAAAATTCCAGCAGATCTTATTGGGATGTCATATCTTTTTGCATTATATATGTGCATTTTTACAAATGCGTTTTAATCATTGAATTGAAAATTGTGTACTGTGCACAAAATGGCTTGCATAGTGCTGAAAACATACATATACACATAAATAAATTACTGGCCATGAAAATTTATTATTTTTAAATACTTTTGGCAAAAAAAAAAAAAAAAAATGTAATTATATATTAATTAATAATATATAGATTAATATAGATTAATTTATATATTAATAAATATATAAATTATATAGATAAATTTATATATTAATAAATCTTTTGTTGTATTATTAATTTAAATTTTTTTTAAATTTAAATACTTTAAATTAAAATTTATTTTAAATAATTTTAATAAGTTTATAATTAAAAAAAAAATTTTGCAGGAAACGGTTTTTAATAAAAAAATTTAAAAAATATATTACATTATGTTTGTGTGTGTGTGTGTTGTGTGTGTGTATTATAATATAATTATATATACATACATAAAAGTTATATCATTTATTTTAAATTCAAAAAATGAATTTAATATACTTTAATTTAAAACTTGACATTTAAAATATTTTAACTTTAATTACTATACACTTTAAAATTTCCCTTTCTTCACTTTTTTTGCTTTTGTACTGGTGAATCCAGCCAACAAGAATCACTGCATTTTTCTCACACTTTTTTTTTTTTTTTTAATTTAGTATATTTTTAAAAAAAAAAAAAAAAAAAAAAAAAAATTATTAAAATTTATTTTATTATTTTATATATTAATATTGTGCAAAAAAAAAAATTATTTCAAAATTTCTATCATTTAAAATTTGTTTTTTTTATTATTTATTTTTTTTTTTAATATTTCTGTAATGTGTGGTTTGTGTGCTCTGAAGTGCCGGAACAGATTAATGAGCAGCAGAAAACAGCGCAAGCCGGAAAATGAGAAACATTCAAACATCTCACATCAATGGGGGCAAAAATCTGGAGCCCGGGCCGAGGCGACACATCGCATAATCCCCCACCACGTCACGATGTGTTGTGTGTCAGGAGTTCCCCTCTCAGATGTTTGTGTGTGTGTGTGTGTGTGTGGTGGTGTGTGTGTGTGTGCCCTGTAAAAATCAGGTCCGCAGAAAATCACAAAAGGCCTTTGGTTCAGATCCCTTTAATTTTTGTGTCATTTGCAAGACATTTTTTATTAAATAAAACAAGAGCTTTTTTATTTCCTGGGAAACCAATAAAAACCAACCAAGTAAGACTTTTTTGGGGGTTTTTGGGGGGGGTTTTGTGTGTGTGTGTGGGTGGTTTTTGGTGGTGTGTGTTTTTGTGAATCTTTTGCAACTTTTGCAAAGGGCCCTGAGGGCTCGTGTCTGGGGTTTCCCTTTAGTCCTTACTGCTGTAAAATCATCTCAGATTTGGCTTTTAAAATTACTCCATGATTTGGAAAAAGACCGATGTTAATTTGGGGAAGAGGATTAAATTTCTGTGATCCGTGATAATCTGCTGCTGTCGACCCTAAGATTACCACCATCCACACCCCCCTCTCTCTCTCTCTCCCCCTCTCCCTCTCTTCTTCCTTCTTCTCCACACACACACCACGAGCTTTTAACAGGTCAGACAGGTTTATAAAAGATCATATTTTAGGAGTCTTAATAACAACATTTAAATATGGAAATTGTACTAAATATACTAAAAATCTTGAGTGAAATTTATATTCGTACATGGGAGGAGTGAGGGGGACCCCGTGTGTGTGTGTGTGTGTGTGTGTGTGTGTGGGGGGGGTGTGTAAATTGATGTGTCCAAACAAAAAAGGAAAATTGTCAATTCTTTTTCATTTTTTAATGTTATTTATACATTATATAAAAAAGGGGTGCCCCTTTACAATTTTAACAAATTTAACCCCAACCCTTTTCTGTTTTAATCATGTTTAAACGAAAACCCATAAAATTAAGCAAAGACCATGTACTTGTTTAAAATTTTTTCGTCATCATTTGCTATACCCCGAAAGAAAACCCAAAAAGTTTAAAAGGGGTTCTAAAAAATATTTATTTTCTGCAAGTTTTTTTAAAGGGATAAATTTGATCTCTTTCCAAAAAGGGAAACCCCAAAAAGACCCTTTAAAAGCACATATAAAAAAAATTATAGTATGTGTACAGTCAAGAGCAAAGAGTTTTTATTTTTAGAGAAGTAAAGTTGTGATCCCCAACAGACCAAAAGGGAGAACCCCAAAAAAAACAACAACCCAAAACCCAACCCCCCTTGATGGGTACTACTACTGTAGCAGATCCTTCATTATCGGAATGTTGGAAATGTCTGTGCTGTGCATAAAATAGTGGCGATCAGTGCACAAGAGCATCAACAAAAGTATTATAAGGGGCCCAAATGTTTATTTACGACTTACGCCACCGCAATCATCTTTACCTGGATTGCAGTCTTTCCATCAAAATTTTTCCCCCGGGCCCGGTTATCCATCGAAAACTGTTTTTGCATCTCTATTGGCCATAAAACGGGGGTTTACCATTTTTTCATCGTACTTCACAAGGGAGGTGAGAACAATCACAGAATATAAAGTCTGAACTCTGATGTAATCAGCCGGTTTTTTTTATATTAGTGCTTTTTTGGCGGATTGTTTGAATGCATTCACTTCCGGGATCATTGGACTGAAAACTTTCCCGGGGGCCCAGCAGTTTAAATGATCTGATCGCAAGCAGAAAAGAAAAAGGGGTTAAAGGGTTAAAAACAAAAACTGTGCTTCAGAAATTTTTGGGAACTTAAATTTTTTTAATCTTAAGGATTGTAAAATTTAATCCATAATTTAACATGACCCCCCTAATATTAATTATATATTTTTTATACACTGTTTTTTTTTTTTTTTTATAACTAATTGCTTTGCAGTTTCATTTTACCCGTTTTAAAAGCACAAAACAAGGTTTTAAATGAAAGGGGAAAAAATTTTATCTAATGAACTGGAATTCGAAATGATGATTTTATCCTTTATTGTGAATTTTTTTTTTTCAAAGATATTTTTTCATTTTCACAAATGCCTTATTACAACGCCCGAAATTGTTACACATCGTAGCAAACCCCCTTTACGAGACTACACTTTTCCCCCCCAAAATTTTATTTGAAATATCAGAATTTTAATCATAAAAAAAGAAAATTTTGGAACCAAAATTTTGTGTTCCAGACGAATTTCATCATTAATGTCATGGACCAAAATTGGTCACAGATATGGGGAAATTTATTACAACAGATGGATGTTTGGATGGGGGGTTTTTTAATGTATTCCTCAAAAAATAATAATATATATATTATATATAATATATATAAAATTATATATTTTTTGTTTGTTTTCCACTTGTTTTTGATGTCACTGGGTGGAAACATGAATCCTCGCATCGACCCTTTCTCCCTCTCTCTCTGTGTTTTCGGTTTTTCTCAGGGTCCCCTCGACTCACAGAAAGCCTCTCCGTTTGCCCCCAGTTCCTGTAAGCACGTGTGTGGGAAAATGTCCCCTCATCACTTCACTCACGGAAACACAGAGCTCGACGTGAAGCTGGAAGATCCACATCTGTCCCTCGAGATGCTCCAGAACATGTGAGAGTGAAGATACACACACAACAACCACACAGTGACATTATAAGAGTTTTCATTCCTGTGACACACACACACACACACACACACACACACACACACACACACACACACACAATCTCCAGTTGTTGTTGTAATCAAATATCTCACAGCCAGTTGTTTCAGTCTCTCTCTCTCTATCTCTCGTGTGTGTGTGTGTGTGTGTGTGTGTACACAATGGATATTCACTATGTTATGGAGGAGCAAAGGACATTTGTTGGTTTTTCCTGAGGAACAAGCTTAAAAAATCAGACAGAAGTTTTTTTAGAATCTGAAAATGGCTGTATTTTTGTGTGAGGGGGTAGGTTTAGGGTAAGGGGATAGAAAATACAGTTTGTACAGTAGAAAACAACACATTATGCATATGGAATAACCCCCAAAAAACTGGAAACATAAAGTGTATGCCACAATATCACAGTTATTCTAGTTATTTATTATTAGTAAACTGGTTTGAGACACCATGGCATCAGACAATACACTGATAGAGACTCTGTTCATTCAGCATCATGTGACTCAAACTGATTTAATGGCATTGCATTATAAACACATAGACATTAATATGGAGGTTGGTCGCCCCTTTGCACCTATAACAGCTTCACTCTTCTGGAAACGCTTTCCATGAGATTTTGCTGTATTTTGCTTCATGCTGGAATAGAAACAAAAGGCTCTTCCCCGAACTGATCCTACAAAAGTTGGAAGCATAGCATTGTCTCAGAACGTCCTGATTTCCTCTCATCAGTTCTGAAAAATGCTTCCTACCATCATCCCTCCTTCACCAAACTCTATGTCGACAGTCAGACATGATACCTCCTTGATTTCATCAAACCCATACACCTATCAGACTGCAGGTATTGATCCCTGAACAGGCTTCCTGCTGCTCCAGAGTCCAGTGCATCTGCGCTTTACTCACCCATCCCACGCTTGGTCACTCGTACCGTGGATGAGGCTTCTTAAACCCATTCATGAAGCTCTGCTGCTCAGTATTTGGTGCTGATATTAAAGCTAGAGGAGGTCTGGAATCAGCAAGGCGCTGGCTTTTCCTCTTTTATGTTCTCATCACTCAGTGACTCATGTGTTATCTCTTATCGGTTGGACTCATCTTGACATCCACATCGGCTCGCTTTTACGCCAAACGCTCGCTGTGTCGTTTCCAGTAATACCAGTTACAGTTGAGTGATTTGGAAAGTTCTAAACGGTCACCCATTTCTTTCACAATGTGTTTGGATGCCAGGCTGCAGACTAGTGCTCGAGTTTATAAACTGTGGCAATGGAATCTGATCGAAACACCTGTTTCAGTCATGAAGAGGAGTAGCCCAGAAATTTTCTCCAGATAGGTGGAGATGGAGGTGGTTGTTGATAGTTGACTCCTGGTTCCATGTGAATTGTTGGGTAGATTTCAGGTAGTGCCTCTAAAGTCCTCTAACTTGGCTGGCGTATTCTCTGTGTACTTCGTCTGCAGATTGTTGGGTAGTTTATCTGATTATCAATTGCAACAATTGTCAAAAGGTAAGAATGACTCTTAAATGAAGTTCACATTTTAAAAATGTACATTTGGGTAAATAAGTTGCTAAACAGACTGACTCTTATATTATTAAGTTGTATAATTAAACAAAAAAGGGTTGTTAATTATGAATACCTTGGTAAACAGAGTAGTGACTTAAATCATTAAGTTCAATTTTAAAAATGTAAAGGTTTTAAGTGGGGAAAAAGATGATTGACTTTAATAATTTAATAATTTAAAAACATATATTATTTAAATACATTTGGATAAACTGATGATCTAAAAAAAGGAAACAATTTAAAAAAATGTAAAAAATAAAATAAAAAGTTGGATAAACTTTAAATGATTAAATAATTAACATTTTTTTAAATTATTGCATTTTATTAATTTAAGTTAGATAAATATTATTGCCTCTTAAATTTTTTTCAAGTTCAATTATTCAAAAACTAAATTTTCTTAAATAAATTTGGATAAACACTTTTTACTCTTAAATTATCAAGTTTGATCATTTAAAAAATTTTAATAAAGTAATTATTTATAAGGTTTATAAGGTAAGCAGATATAGAATTCACGTAATACCCGTTTGACGGGTTTCAGATTGTCACCAGGTGATTCTGAGCCGAGAAAGAGTATTTTATGTTGTCAGAAATAAAAAATAAAAAACATAAGAGTAATGAAGGGAATATTAATCAGTCAGTCATAGGCTTCGTTAATGACATCCAAAAGACACGTGCAAGAAGATCCTTTGTGCTGCTTTTAAGTTTCATTCTTTGATGCAGATTAATAGCAATTAAAGTCAGCGGCTCAGTATGTAGAACATCTGGCAGCATTAACACACACACACACACACACACACACACACACACACACACACACACACACCACACACACACACACACACTGCTGAACATTTCTACAGACCTGAAACCTGAGGATGACAGTAAGAAACACCCAGAACACACTAGTATTGTGCCGTGTTACACAGTTTACACAAATACAATGTAAAAATAACACTCATATTAATAAATAAACCGTGTAAAGCATTAAATATAGAGTAATAGATTTATTTATTATTATTATTATTATTTTATTATTTTTATATATATAAAAACAGTTATTGAAACATAAAACATAAAAGAAAATGTTCGCCCAAAACTTTTATGGCACATAATCTGATACAGTGGAGACAACTGAGCAGAAATATGAATTTGGTGCAGATGCTGATATTTAAGCTGATATTTTTGAAATCT